>NW_024738608.1:9595090-9665090 GCF_018991925.1 Homarus americanus | reverse complement strand
TACGCTCCACCTTCTCTCTCTCCTGGTGGGTGAACATAAGACTCTCAGTATGCTCTTACAGGCAGATCCTGACTTGTCTGTTATGCCATTTATTTCACTGTATGTGTCGGAAGTTTGGCTGACTAGATTTTATCCTAATATTAAAGGTAATACTAAAACTTCATAGGTATGAGGGTGACAAGTATTTTACAGTATGACATGACAGAACAGCACACTCTACACACCCCATTTGTAATCATTGGGTGTGTGGTGTCACCCCTCTATGACACGCGTAAAACATGGAGGTCAGATCGAGGTGGCGAGATGGGAGGTCACAGGTCAAATATGTTGATTGTGATTGGTGTGTTATATTTCGCCATTAACCAATAAAAGGAGTTGTGTGATGACGCCTCAACACACACACTCAGGCTCAGTAACACTCAGCCCTCAGTAACACTCAACCCTGAGTAACACTCAGCCCTCAGTAACACTCAACCCTCAGTAACACTCAGCCCTCAGTAACACTCAACCCTCAGTAACACTCAACCCTCAGTAACACTCAGCCCTCAGTAACACTCAGCCCTCAGTAACACTCAGCCCTCAGTAACACTCAGCCCTCAGTGTTATCCATTATGGTAAAATGAAACTCAATGCGATGGTGGGATTTTGAGTTCCTGTGTAGCGAGAGATTGTGAATTAGATAATTGTGGTGGTATAGTGAATCACGTAGTTGTGGTGATTGTAACGGTGATTCGTGTTATGTGGTGATTATAACAGTTTTTTGGGGTATAGTGATTGTAAGGTCAACAAAGTTCGTCTGATTATTTTTACTCGAAATCGGAGTCACTCAAGTTCCCAGTTAACTTGAGACTGACCGAGTGTTGCGGGGGGAAGACCTTGTCGGGAGAACCACGAGTGATTGTGGTAGTGTCTGGATGTAATGTGGAGGGTGGGTGGTAGTGGTAATAGTAATGGTGGTAGTGGTAGTGATGGTTGTAGTGATGGTTGTAGTGGTGGTAGTGGTAGTGGTGGTGGTGGTCATGGTAGTGATGGTAGTAGTGGTGATGATAGTAGAGGTTAGTGGTAGTGGTGGTGGTGATAGTAATAGTGGTGGTGTTTGGTAGTAGTAGTGGTGATGGTGGTAGAAGTGGTGGTAGTAGTGGTGGTAACATAATCCCTTGAGTACGATGTCTTGTATATCATGACCAATTCCCCTTAAGTACGTAATAAAATGTATAAATGATAAACAAAGGATTTTTTTCTCGGTGGCTTGACCTTTATAGTAATGTCAGTGACGCTGGTGTTGGGGGAGGATGGGGGGTGGGAGGGGTGGGAGGGGTGATATCAGTGACACCATGGGTAGGAGATGGTGTAGTGGTTGTGTGGTGATGACTGGAGGAGGTGGAGGAGAAGACAAGGGGGGTGGGGTGGGGGGGTGAGGAGGTGGTGGTGGAGGAGGCAGGTAGTGGTTGTGGTGGAGGGACACAGGTTTATGGTAGGCAGGATGGTAGGTGGTGGTCAAAGCACTAATTAGGTTACCTGGGCCTTGGTTCTAGATGTCTTTTGTGTTGTGTAGAGGCTTGGTCAGGTAGGGTGGGTGTCGGGGGAGGAGGGTTAGTGTAAGGTGAGGGGTGGGGGTGTGGGGTAGGAGGTGTGGAGGGGTTGGTGGGGAAATACCTACCTTTTTCTTGTCTTAATTGGAAGTTAAAGGAAAAGTGGTTACGAGTAATTACGGTCACTTAGTACAGGTAGTCATTATGTTCTTTAAGTTGAAGCTCTGTAATTTCCCTCTCTGCCTCTCGTCTTCATTTCCAGGTGAATTAATCAGTACAGGTTAGGTGAGTTTGATGGCTTGGATCTTCAGCAGTGTGTGTGTGTGTGTGTGTGTGTGTGTGTGTGTGTGTGTGTGTTTGTGTTCGTGTGTGTGTGTTTGTTTTGTTTGTGTGTGTGTTTGTTTTTATGTGTTTGTTGTTTTCAAATGGTTGACCAAATGTTTAATGTTTACAAGGCCTTTATCTACTTTTTTATGGATGGCAGAAATTGTCTGTATGGGATAGGAAATGATTTAAATTATTCTTCTCTACCTGTATTTCTGTAACGGTAAATTACTCGGGTAGTTATATATTACAAAAGTTTATTACGTAAGGTATGCAAGTGTTTCATAACTAGTGTGGTTATCTCCGTTATAGAATAAAGTATATGTTTAGATAATCCAGTAATGTACATGTTACAGTGAACTAAACACGCATAATACGCCAACAGGTACAGAATTTATAGTAAACTGTCCTGATACAGACAAATTACGTTTTACTGTACCCCAGCACCAACAGAGTATTGTTTTTAGCAGAGTACTTGAAACAGTACTCCAGCACCAACAGAGTACAGTTACCAGTACCCCAGAATCAACATAACATATATTTCTGCACTGTACTGCACACTTTAATCAAAAGAGTACAGCATATACACCACATAACAGCATACACACCACATAACAGCATACACACCACATAACAGCATACACACCACATAACAGCATACACACCACATAACAGCATACACACCACATAACAGCATACACACAGCATAACAGCATACACCACACCAATACATTACAGTGTACACTCACCAGTCTGCCAACCTCGTTGTTGTGTAGGTCAATAGGGAAACGCGGGTCACGTCCCTTCATGCCCGCGTCGACGAAGAGTCGGGCGAACTTGTTGCCGAAGTCGATGTTGTCCGAGCAGCCGCCCCACTCCCAGTCCAGGCCTGCACAGACAAGCGTCGGGTGAGTCGGTGGCCAGGATGATGATGTGGCAGAGGAGGATATAGAGGCTTAGAGAAGGACTGAGTCGAGAGTTCGGTAAGAAAGAGAGAGAGAGAGAGAGTGAAAGAGAGTGAGAGAGAGAGTGAAAGAGAGTGAGAGAGAGAGTGAAAGAGAAACTCACCCTCAAGTCATATAATTGAACAGTGACTATAAATTAAACTTCTTGCTTCTTTGTAATGTTAGTGATGCTATGAGGCAACTCACCTTTCACCTTATCTTGCTGACCTCTGACCTGCCGCCTTCGACGTTTGACCTACTGTACCTGTGATGATGTCGAGGTAAGGTAAGGAGGTGAAGACGTACCTGAGGGCCCCTTGGCCCGGTAGTCACAGTTGCAGGAGTCGACGGTGCCCTCAGTACAGGCGCGGGTGACGGTGTGGGTGACGGCGGCCGAGGTGAGGGCGTACAGGAAGGCCACCTCCCGACACGCTGTGGGGTGACAAGAGGTGAGCGGGGTTAGCTGTGACAAGAGGTGTGAGGAGGTCAGCTGTGACAAGAGGTGTGAGGAGGTCAGCTGTGACAAGAGGTGGGGTCAGCTGTGACAAGAGATGGGGGGGTCAGTTGTGGGTGCGTGGGAAAGAGGTACTCCTTTTGCTGGACTTTTGCCAACCAGTTTGATGCCCAGACAGACAGACAGTCAGACTGAGATAAACAGACAGAGAAAAAAAGGATGAGATAAACAGAAACAGACAGTTTTGTAATTGGACAGTTTATAAGCAGACTAGAGTGACAGGGGCCGAGGGAGTCCCCAGGAGGCAGTTAATTCTATATTCACACAACTGTACACATCGAGGCTTACTCTCTCCTCTACACTTCTTAGTTTTATTTTTGTAAAGTTTTCTTCGTAATTATTATTAAATTAGGTCTGGTTTTTGCTCTCACCTTCTCCAGTTACTGTATCCTTAGTGACAAGTGTGTGTGTGTGTGTGTGTGTGTGTGCGTGCGTATGTGTGTGTGCATGCTTGCGTGCATGCATGCACAATATGCATATGTCTGATTGTGTGCATATGAAAGTGCATTGATTTGTATGTGTGACTGTAAATATTTGTTTGCATACGTGCGTGTGTTCTGCATGGGTATGTGTGTGTGTGTGTGTGTGTTTATATGTGTGTATGTGTGTGTGTAATAATAATAATAACAACAATAGTAATTAACGGTTTATTGAAAAAGTTCAGCAGCTCGAAGGCTGAAAATATACATTGGATAGAAATGACTTATTACATACAAATACAGGGGGGTCTTGTGTGTGTGTGACGAGGATGGCTGTAGAGTGATCTGGGTCTGATAGTCACTGTCTTCTCAACAACCAACCTACTCACACACCACTGAGACCACCACCCACCTACACCACTCACCCACCCACTGAGACCACCACCTACACCACTCACCCACCCACTGAGACCACCACCCACCTACACCACTCACCCACCTACACCACTCATCCACCCACTGAGACCACCACCCACCCACCCACTCACCCACCCACTGAGACCACCACCCACCTACACCACTCACCCACCCACTGAGACCACCACCCACCTACACCTCCCACCCACTGGACCACCACCACCTACCACTCACCATCCACCCACTGAGACCACCACTCCACCCATACAATCTAAGCACACTGTGTATCACCTTACCTCTGAGGGCAAGATAGCAACTAGTACCTTAGGAAATTTCTATGTACCGAACTAACCAAACAACGGACTGGGGGTCTGATAAACACCCTTTGTGACCTCTACTATGCAAACCTTTATAGTGCTCCCGTTCACAGGAGGTATAGGGGTGCACAATAAACTAGCTGATGTCACTGCAAAATTCAAATTCACCAACTAGCCCACCCACACCCCACCCACACCCACACACCCACCCACCTCACCTACCCTACACCCACCACCCACCCCACCACCCCACCCCACCCCACCCCCACCCCACCCCCCTCACCCTACCCTACACCCCACCCCACCCCACCCCCACCCCACCCCACCCCACCCCACACCCCACCCATCCCCCACCCCCACCCCACCCCACCTCACCCCTACCCTACCCCCACCCCACCCCACCCCACACCCCCCACCCACCCCACCCCCAACCCTACCCCATCACCCCATCCACCCCACCCCACCCCAACCCTACCCCATCCCCCACCCCCACCCCCAACCCCATCCCACCCCACCCCCACCCCCCCACCTACCCCCATCCCACCCCATCCCACCCCACCCCACCCCACCACCTCACCCCCCACCCCACACCCCCCACCCCACCCATCCCACCCCACCCCACCCACCCCACCCCATCCCTACCCCATCCCACCCCACCCCCCACCACACCTACACCACACCTACACACCACCTACACCACCTACACCACCCACCGATCCCACATACCAATCCCCTTACTCCCACCATCAATTCCCGAGGCCTGAGACGTGCAGTTTTATGAGTGTGACCGGCCTGGCCAGGACTCACGACCCGAGTTGTGATCCACTCTTTGATTATTGATATGGCTTTATGACTTATCCGGCGTGCCTACAGCCTCTCTCTCTCTCTCTCTCTCTCTCTCTCTCTCTCTCTCTTCATCATATACTCAGAGGTTCGTCCATCATAAGGTACTGGTAAAGTCTCAGTGTAGTTTTGTTCTCGTGTTAACCATACAGGTGGACACATTCCGTTTCAGTCAGATCAGTCAGTGCAGTATTGACACCATTTTGACGCCATGTTGATTAATTTTGTGTTCGTGTTTGTATGTATGTATGTATGTATGTTTGTATATGTGCGTGTGTTCATGTACTGTACGTCTGTAAGTGTACAGTACGTTTAGTTTGTGTACTTTATAGCTGTGTGTGTGTGTGTGTGTGTGTGTGTGAAAATGTAGTAGGTGACAATGGGAGGAATGGATGGTAAAGAGAGTGGAATGGAAGAAGGAGGGAGTAGGGGCTGCCAGTGGGAGGAGGGAGTGAGGAATGACACTGGGAGGAGGAAGTGAAGTGTGACAGTGGAGGGAGGGAGGGAGTGAGGAATGACACTAGGAGGGAAGGACTCCTGGCCAGCATCAATCTTGCCCGCCAGATGTAGCCAGATAAAGCCTCACTGTTTTCCCAAAGATTCTATCATTATCAGTCATTATCATATAGAGCTACCGGCAATACCGATCATACTGGAGGCATGTTCCGCGGGGCTGGCGTGTCTCTCTCACCCAGCTCAGGGGGGGGAGGATGAGGAAGGTAGGGGGAGAAGGAGCAGGGTGGATAGGGAGTAGCAGGAGGGATAGAGGGTAGAATGAGGAAGGTGGGGAGTAGGAGGGATAGGGGGATGGAGGAAGGCAGGGAGGAGAGGGAGTAGGTGTGGAGAGGAGTGAGGTGGAGGGATAGGGGGTAGGATGAGGAAGGTAGGGGGAGATGGAAGGATAGGGAGATAAGATGAGGAATGTAGGGGAGAAGAAGCAGGAGGGATAGGAAGTAGGTGGAGGGAGGGAGGGGGTAGAGTAGGATGAATAGGGAGTCGGAGGAGGGAAGGAGGTAAATAAAATAAGAAGGGGGAGAGAGTGAAAGACGGAGAGGAAGAAGAGGGAAGAGAAGCGGAATGGGAGGGATTTTGAGTGAGAGTTAAGGAGGTGGAGTGGGAGGGAGGGAGAGAAGTGAGAGTTAAGGAGGCAGAGTGAGAGGGCAGGAGAAGGTATGAAGGAGAGCAAGGGATCCTTTGTTTAACCCTACGACAGGATGTGACTGCCTCTGTGTGTGTGTGTGTATAATCAAAGACAAAAGTCGTGTCGCGGTTTTGACCGAAGATTAAATATAACTCATGAAGCATTATGAGAGCCTCCTACCACAAGGCAGAGCGGACCAAAAGTTTAGCCCTTTGGCATATGTTTTCACCAAATTTCACGACACGACTTTTGTCTTTCATTGTACGTCCCTTAACACATTTTCTAACTGGATTCTCTCTCTTTTCCTCTCCTTTTCTCTTTCCCCTTTTCTTCTCTTTTCGTTCTATCTCATTTTCTCTTTATCTCTTTTTTTCTCTTTCTCTCTCCTTTTTCTTCTCTTCTCCCCCTCCCCCCACCGGCCAGTCAACACATCACCATCCAACGAAAAATTAAACAGATAATGAACCATCTCGTTGACATTAATTCGAGTGTTATCGTAGTCAAGAGACGATATCTAGGGTTGACGAGGACCGACCATTGTTCCCTGCTATCTTACCTCCTGCTATCGTGTCTGCTGCTATCGTGTCTGGTGTTATCGTCTCAACATTTTTTTTTTCAATCTTACGTTCTCCATTACCACCCACGATACATTTACACCCTTACTACTCTCTTCCTCCTCTCTCATACACTGAAACGTCTCACGGGTGTTTGGTGGATGGGGGTTAGTTGTGAGTTCGTTGGGATTGTAGTGAGTGCGTTGGGGTAGTAGGCTTGGGTGTGTTGGAAGTATGAGCAGAAGAGTGGGGTGGTGGTGGTGGTGGTGAGTGTGTGATGGTGAGGGTAGTTGTGAGTGTGTAATGATGAATGGTGAGTGAGTGTGTGTGGTAGTGAAGATGACAGATCCATTAATCAACAAGCTGATCTAGAAATATTAATGTATTAAGATCTATAAATAAAATAATAATGATCCAGTCACAAGATTATAATCAATATGTCTGCACTATGTTTACAAGCATGACGCCATTCACAAAATAGCAGGCAGTAACGAGGGGGATATTATATTTAATGCATGACCCATTCATTCATTCATTGCATTGCTCATTCAGTCAATAACAATGTTCAGTGTTCTCTTACTCATTATTTCATTCATAAAAAATATCAGCCAATCATAAAGGAGATTTTTATTTGATTCTAGTTACGATAGGTTCATTGACAATGTTTACGCTAGATCTCACACACAAAAAACACGTCAACCAGTCCTGATTATTCCTCTTTAGTTTCTCCCGTTTATCACACTTATTTACCTCCTCCTGTGGGTGTAATGGATGACGCGTGGATGACATAATAGACGCGGTTGAACTAGAGGTGAAGGGAGGGAGAAAGGAAGCAATTGGTTAAAGACATCAGACCTACACACAAATTGGCTGCCTTAACTCTATGAAACACTAAGCCATACAGGTCTACTAACCCACCCGACCTGTGCTAGAGTCAACAGCCCTTAGTAGATGGAAATAATGTGGAATATTACCCAAACATGGACGAGGACTCTCAACTATGTGTACGATAATTTTCATATATATATTTTTTTGTCCTAACTGAGGTTGAGAGAATGTGTGTATAGTTGTGGTACAGTCTGAGGGCAGTTTCGTCGCCATCTTTGTGTGTGTGTTGCATTTTATAAAGTGTGGGGGAAAATATTAAGTTGTATAATATGGTGAGAATTATGCCCTGTATGTTCGTACTTTATACGTCTGTTTCTGTTTCTTTACGTTGCCGTTATTTCATGTTCCCGTTACTTCACGTACCCATTACTTCACGTACCCGTTTCTTCACGTACCCGTTACTTCACGTTCCCATTACTTTCACGTACCCGTTACTTCACGTACCCGTTACTCCACGTACCCGTTACTTCACGTACCCGTTACTTCACATTCCCGTTGCTTCACGTACCCGTTACTTCACGTTCCGTTACTTCACATTCCCGTTACTTCACGTACCCGTTACCACGTACCCGTTACTTCACATTCCCGTTACTTCACGTACCGTTACCACGTCCGTTACTTCGTACCCGTTACTTCACGTACCATTGCTTCACGTACCGTTACTTCACGTACCCGTTACTTCACTGTACGACCCGTTACTTCACGTACCCGTTACTTCGTTCCGTTACTTCGTTCGTTTAAGAACCTCCTGTTAGTAATTTTACTCGTCAGGAACATTTGAATGATTTCTTGTTGTATTAAACTCGTGTTCCATTGTGGAAGTCTCGCCTTATGTGGCCTGGTGGGTCATTATTGTTGTTATTGTCTAGCTAAATTATTTATTGTTGATGATGATATTATTATTATTGTTGTTGTTGTAATTGTTGCTGTTATTATTATTATTATTATTATTATTATTATTAATGTTATTGTTGATGGAGGGTGAGGGAGGGAGGGAGGGTGAGGGAGGGAGGGAGAAGGAGGAGGTGAGTGAGGGAGGCAGGTTACGTCTGGGAACCCTCAAGACGGAATGCTGGGAATCTTGAGTAGCAGGGGCGTGTGTCTTGTCTGCTGGTCCACCACACCACCCACCACCTGCCCACCACCACCCCCTTGACCACCACCCCTTACCACCCCATGCCCAACCACCACCACCCCCCCACCACCACCCCTTGCCAAATCACCCACCACCCCCTTGACCACCACCACCACCCCCCTTGCCCACCAGCCACCAACCCTACCCCATCCATCAACTATCCACCACCTATCACCCACTACTATCATCCGTCAACCCTACCCAATATCCATTTACCCACCACCCCTTACCTATCACCCACCACCTTCCTTATCCAACCTACCATTCCCTTACCCACCACCCCACTACCCACATCCAGTCTCCCACACCTCTCATCCACTACTACCACCTACCAGCCACCCACCACCCATCAGTGAGTAAACCTGTTGGATGAGTATTAAGGTTGGCTGATCGTTTAACAAAGGTCCTCTACTGCTGCTCTTAATGGCGGACCTGGATGACTGGTGTACCTGGATGACTGGTGGTCGGATGACTGGTGACCTGTGTGGTGGACCTGGATGACTGGTGGACCTGGATGACTGGTGGACCTGGATGACTGGTGGACCTGGATGACTGGTGGACCTGGATGACTGGTGGACCTGGATGACTGGTGGACCTGGATGACTGGTGGACCTGGATGACTGGTGGACCTGGATGACTGGTGGACCTGGATGACTTGGGGTTGTGTTTCGTGGGTTTATATCTTTACTATTTTCATCACGTGACCTGGTAATGGACAATATTGCTGGCAAATCTCTCCCTTCCATCCCTTCTCCCCTACCTACCTCCCCCCCTCCCTCTCTCCCCCCTCCCTCTCTCCCCCCTCCCCTCTCTCCCTCCCCTCCCTCCCTCTCCCCCTCCTCTCTCTCTCTCCTCCCTCCCTCTCTCTCCCCCCTCCCTCTCTCTCCCCTCCCCTCTCTCCCCCCTCCCCTCTCTCCCCCTCCCCCCCTCTCTCCCCTCTCTCTCCCCTCCCTCTCTCTCCCCCTCCCCTCTCTCCCCCCTCCCCTCTCTCTCCCCCCACTCTCTCTCCCCCCTCCCCTCTCTCTCCCCCCTCCCTCTCTCTCCCCCTCCCCTCTCTCCCCCCTCCCTCTCTCTCCCCCCTCCCCTCTCTCTCCTCCCCTCCCTCCCCTCTCCCCCTCTCCCTCTCTCTCCCCTCCTCTCTCTCCCCCTCCCCTCTCTCCCCTCCCTCCCTCCCTCCCCCTCCCTCTCTCTCCCTCCCCTCTCTCCCCCCCCCCTCCCTCTCTCTCCCCCTCCCCCTCTCTCCCCCTCCCCTCCTCTCTCCCCCCTCCCCCCTCTCTCCCCCTCCCTCTCTCCCCCCCTCCCCTCTCTCCCCCCTCCCTCTCCCCTCCCCCCTCCTCTCTCTCCCCCCTCCCCTCTCCCTCCCTCCCTCTCTCTCCCCCCCCTCCCTCTCTCTCCCCCTCCCTCTCTCCCCCCTCCCTCTCTCTCCCCCTCCCTCTCTCTCCCCCTCCCCTCTCTCTCCCCCCCTCCCTCTCCTCCCTCCCTCTCTCTCCCCCTCCCTCTCTCCCCCTCCCCTCTCTCTCCCCCCCTCCCTCTCTCTCCCCCTCCCCTCCTCTCTCCTCCCTCCCCCCTCTCTCCCCCCCTCCCTCTCTCTCCTCCCTCCCCTCTCTCCCCTCCTCTCTCTCCCCTCCCTCTCTCTCCCCTCCCTCTCTCTCCCCCTCCCCTCTCTCCCCCCTCCCTCTTCCCACTGCCCCAGCTGTTACTGTTACTTTGCTGCTGATGCTGTGCTTGGTAGGGGTAGGAGGAGAAGCGGATAGATGCTTTATAATATAATGCACTAATGGACTGTTCATGCCATCAATCGTTCACATGTATCCATCACAAGCAGGTGTGTAGTTTGGGTAATTCTCTTATGATCTTGTTAACTTTGTCCTATGGGGAACCTTTATAGCATGTTGTTATACACATCTGGGGAGGGTAGAGTTCTTTATTGTGTGTGTATGGGTCATGTTGATGGTGGTAACTGGTGAGAGGTTGTGGTAACCCTGATGTCCATAATGGTGGTGATGGTAGTAGTTGTGGTAGGTGGTGGTGGTGGTGGTGTTGACGGTGAGGAGCTCCCGGCACCCACAACACGCCAGGAACGCCACCGCTGCCCCGCATGACTGATCCTGACTACTTGTGTCACTCTTACCACGCCTCCCCTTACCACGCCTCCTTACCACGCCTCCTCCTCCTTACCACGCCTCCCCTTACCACTCCCTTACCATTCCCTCACCCGCCTCCTTACCACCTCCCCACCACCCTCTACCACGCCTCCTTACCACGCCTCCTACCACGCCTCCTTACCACGCCTCCCTCACGCCTCCCTTTTCTCCCCTTACACGTCCCTTCCTCCTTCACCTCTCTTACCACCTCCCTTACCACGCCTCCCTTACCACGCCTCCCTTACCCACGCCTCCTACCACCTCCCCTTACCACACCTCCCCTTACCACGCCTCCCCTTACCGCCTCCTTACCCACGCCTCCTTACCACGCCTCCCTTACCACGCCTCCTTACCACGCCTCCCTTACCACGCCTCCTTACCACCTCCTTACCACGCCTCCCCTTACCCGCCTCACCCACCGCCTCCCTTACCACGCCTCCCTACCACGCCTCCCTCCCACCTCCCTCCTTCCCGCCTCCCACACGCCTCCTTACCACCCTCACCCACCCCCTCCTTACCCGCCTCCTTACCACGCCTCCTTACCACGCCTCCCCCTTACCACCTCCCTTACACCTCCCCTTACCACGCCTCCCCTTACCACTTTCCCCTTACCTCCCCCACCACCCCCCTCTACACCCTCCCCACCACGCCTCCTTACCACCCCTCCACCACCCCTCCCCTTACCACGCCTCCCCTTACCACCCTCCCCTTGCCTCCCCCTTACCGCCTCCCTTACCACGCCTCCCTTACACGCCTCCCGTATCATATTATTATTATTATTACTTATCATAATAATAATAATGATCTACTTTTTGTTAATCTTATGTCTCCTTTACGCTTCACTGCTACTGTTTTTATGCCCGTCGCTATCGGGAGAGGGTATTAAGAGCCTTCCCTGCGTCTGTCTGTCTGTTTGTTTGTTTGTGTCTTGGCAGGGAGAAATGTTTTACAATTATTTTCTTCAGTTTTCTCTTGTTCTTCATGGCTACCATTACCAGTCAGTGTATGTATGTATGTATGTATGTATGTATGTATGTAATAATCATCATGATGACCCTAACAACTGTGGTATATTTAAGGTCAAGGTCATCAGGTTGTAAAGCTTATTATTATTATTATTATTATTATTATTATTATTATTATTATTAGATTGTTTTCAGATACATTTACGTTTCTGATATTCTTTTATTTTCTTTGTCGTTTTTACTATTATTCCTATTTGTTGTTCCTTTTTTAACCCGTGCAGGTGATACAGTAATGAGTGTGTGATCAACCTGTCCGACAGTTCTCAATGGCCTCTTACAAAACTTGTTTACACAGATAGGTTTGGTAGGCTTCTATCAGAATGGTTTCGCCTCGACAATTTTTGGCGGAGTTGTCATATTTTGTTGTAACCTAACCTAACCTAACCTAACCTAACCTAACCTAACCTAACCTAACCTAACCTAACCTAACCTAACCTAACCTTGAATCAGAACATGAAAATATTTGGCATGTTGTTTGTCCCTCGTATAGGTCATGAAGCTCACCTATGCCTTTAAGACACTCGATGGCTAGTAACAGCTCCTCAAGTTGTTCCTCCATCCTAGTGGTAATGAGGCTAGGATGATAAAGAGGTGTACTGGAGGATGAAGGTGGAATGGGGAGTAAGATGAGAGAAGTATATTGTAAACTTTAGGTATGATAAAAGGGAAAACAGGATTGATGAATAGAGGTGACGGTGTAGGATGATGATAGGATGATGGGGTGAAAGTGGGGGGTCGTTGGATGAGAGGGGCAGACTGTAGGATGATAAGGTAGGAGGGCACTGGAAGGAGGTTGGGGGGCATTGAGGAAGAGGTAGGGGGCACTAGGAGGGAGGGGGGGCACTGGAAAGAGGGGTGCTGGAAGGGGGGCACTGGAAAGAGGTAGGGGGCACTGGGAGGGGGAGAGAGGAGGGGGTAGGGGGCACTGGAAGGAGGTGAGGGGGCACTGGGAGGGGGGGGTGGAATGGGGGGTATATCGGAGGACCACTAGTTTTGCCTCGTCTGCCGCCCGTCAACATAGACACAGCGTGACCTTCATCCAACACACACATAGGTGATACTTGGTGTGTGTCGTGGGGTCTTGTTTGGAGCTGGTTGATTGTGTGTCTCGAATGTTGTGCTATATCCCCATAACCACTAAAGAACCTGATGTGTCGTATCCTCACATCACTAAGGCAGACCATGGGTGTGTGTGTGTCGTGAGCACCAAACAGTCATTAACGTTTAAGACAGAAAGGTAAGAGGATAAAAGAAAGTGCTGTCACGCCGGTGGGAGGGGGGTGTGTCCAAGGCAGGTGTGAAGGGCCGCCATTGTCACCGGCCAGTGTGCGGAACAATAGTTGCTGTGTCTGGCTCTAACGATGTCTGCTAAGTTACCTTCACGCTCACCAGGGGTATTATACTGTAACCCTGGTGTCAGTGAGGTCTCTATTGCTGCTGTAGTCATGTACCCTCACCTGTACCGTATATAAGTTTCTGCCTTTATTTGTACCGTATTAGTTTATCCTTCACCTGTACCGTGTTAGTTTTTACAAGTACAGTGTTAATTTTGTCTCTACTTGTACCGCATTTCTCCCTTCACAAATACTATATTGCTCTGTTCACCTGTACCGTATTTCTCCCTTCACCTGCACCGTATTATGTTAGATGATGTTTAAGGAAGGTCCCAGATAGTCTTTTGTCTTGAAGTTTGATGGTAAGCTGAGGTGACCTGGCGACTATGAGAGATTGAGTCCATTTGGATCACCTGAAGATTTTGACCTAGCCTCCTCACCTAACTTGGTTCACGTGGTAATTAAACACTCTAATGCTCCCTGGGGTGGTTTGAGTTTCGATTAGGTTAGGTTTAAGGTTGTTAGGTCATATTAGGTTCTGGTTTGGTTTGATTTGGTTTGTGTTAGATTAGGTTAGGTGAAACAAGCTAAGGTGCCTAATCTTCAGGTGATCCGTCCAATTTAGTAAAGATGTTTCGAGGACTCCCACACTCTCTGATACTGAATTGGATCCCTCGCGCGTGCAACAACAAACGTCAGAATTCAGATATATTAGCGTTATTTTTTTTTATGGGGGTAAAAACGAGCCGAGAGATCTGGAGATTAAGGGTGTGAATGAGTGACTCTCCGATCAGCTTCATCCATAAATCCCCGCGTTCGATCGTGTACACCTGAGAGACGAACCTTGCATCTCTCTCAGGAACACCCAGGAGCCACTATGTTCGTGAACACCTTTGGTACTCCTATAACTTATCCGCGGTAGTGTACACAAGTAAGGGTATAAGTTTCTGTACAGGTAACATCGACGTCAAATTACCTATACAATAGCGGTGATATACGAAAATTTTACGTCTTTGGTTTCTTACGAGAAATTGTTTACTTTACGCCATGGAAGTCTCTTATTGATTAATCCCCATTGTCTTGTGATTTACTATTCATTGATTTTGTTTTAATTATGAATTCTAATAAAAAAAAACTATTGGAACGTACCAACATCTGACAAAAAACTCGAGGCAATTTGTTAAGTCGTGGTCAGTGATCAGAGAAACGGACACAGACGATTGTGTGTTTACGCTGGTGATTCGTCACTCGGGCGTCGTTCCCACCAAATCTGCGACAAGCGTGAAGCCGGGGATAACACACCTAGTGTCCGTTCATCCACCACTAACACACATGACCTGAGAATAGTTTCACCCGATCTATTGTCTACACTGACTCAACTCTCCTCTATTATCTCTGTAAAATATGAGAGAAAGTTTGATTAAAGAAGAGTTTAGTTGCTTATTTTTTTAGTATAAGTTGCCAGTTATTTATAAAACTCATGGAATATTTAGCTTATGGTTGTCAGAGTAAGATAATAAAAGATATAAAGCTCACATTCTCGTCTCAATACCTCAGGATTTATCTAATATCGTGACTAGACAGACAACCAGATGATAATTTATTAAGTTCGAGTTAGTGTTAAAAGCGGCGTTACTGTCGACGTTTATATCGATTATAATACTTTATTCTGCACACTGGCTATAATAATAATTCAGTAATGTGTATTTTGGAATTATTTTTATTTTATTTATTTTAATATTTTATGTCCGATTTTTTCCGAGGATTAGTTTTACCGCGAAGGCATATTGTTAATGTACGTTGTGCAAGAAGAGTTTATACCTGTGTCTCAATTAACGTTATTAGATCACCCTGAAGATTAATCACCCTAACGCTATACCTGGGTGGGGGTTAAGTTAGGTTAGCGTTAGGGTGGTTAACCTTCAGGTAATTTCTCTTATTATTTCGTTAATTCTTTTTCTTCCCTAAAGGATAAAGTCTTATTGCTTATAAAAGTAGTGAGAATTTTCGCAGTCTTCAACAGTCCAATGCTTGTTGAGGCCGCCCACGGTGCTGGTCCATGAACCGCCTGAACCACCTCGAGATGAACCACAGTGTTGAGGCCGCCCACAGTGCTGGTCCATGAACCGCCTGAACCACCTCGAGATGGACCACAGGTAGTCTTAGGGAGTCTCTACGGCCGACGTGGCCTTAACGAGTAGGTTTGATCGACGTGGTTTTAACGAGTAGGTTTGATCGACGTGGTTTTAACGAGTAGGTTTGATCGACGTGGTTTTAACGAGTAGGTTTGATCGACGTGGTTTTAACGAGTAGGTTTGATCGACGTGGTTTTAACGAGTAGGTTTGATCGACGTGGGTTTTCTTTCCTGGAGAGTCAGAGCTAGTCACCAGTCTAGACAACAGAGTGAGTCAGAAATATTCATCCTCCCACACATTCAGGGAGCGAAGGTGTTTTAGTCTTGGCTCTGTTTGTTTGAATTAACCTAAACTATTTACCATTGTTAGTATACCTGTGATGTCTGTGTACACATGAGAACTTGTATGACGATTTTACTGAATATCTATCTATCTATCTATCTATCTATCTATCTATCTATCTATCTATCTATCTATCTATCTATCTATCTATCTATCTATCTATCTGTCTGTCTGTCTGTCTGTCTGTCTGTCTGTCTGTCTGTCTGTCTGTCTGTATAATCAAACTGTGTGTGTGTGCTTGTGTGCATAAATGGGTGTGTGTGTGTGTGTGTGTGTGTGTCACATTGAAATTGGAACAATATCTCTCTTAATTAGGATTGTCTGGGCGTATGTATCGTTAGTGTATGAATGGCTGGGAGCCAAATGAAGGCCTGTACTGATTAAGACATTAGGATAGCTCATGGATACAGAGTAGCAGGTGGTAACACGGCCTGACACACCTCTCATCTCCACCAGGGCGAGGTGAGGCGAGGTGAGGCGGGGCAGGGTGAGGAGGGGTGCGGCGTGCGCTACCGTTCTGTCCTACATACGAGTACAATCCATGGGCGACAAAATATCTATAACAGTGAGTAAGAAAAAACGAAATAAAATATTGTGGTTTAGATTCATTGGTTCCAAATTCTAGCATCCGTGTGGAGGAAAAAGTATCACATGAAGATTAGACACCCCAGTTTATTTCACCTGAAGATTAATCACCCTAAGCTAATATAACCTAACCAAACCTACCCTAACTCTCTCAGGTAGCGTTAGGGTGGTCAATCTTCAGGTGATATAAGCTAGGGTGGTTAATCTTCAGGTGACCCGAGAACAACAAAATAGGAAACTTTACAAGCGACACACGGCCTTATCGTCGAGCCTTGTGTTGCATCATCTTGCGGGTGTGGGTTTGTTCCTCCTCCTCCTAGATGCCTAACAGCTAAAGTATTGAGACCTTCAGGCCGAGTACATGCTGCAATACCTCACAGTCGTCGCCTTTAACCTTTACGTATAATGACTCGACCGATGAGAATACGTCCGGTTACTCCCAGTCACCCAGTCAGTCAAGTCACATACACAACAGTCAATAACAAGTATTAGTGTTCACAGATGTTTTGTTCTTTGATAAACTGTTGTTAATGTTTTATTTTTTCTCTGTTTCTCTGGATATTAATAGTGTTAATAGTTCACACTGGGAGGGTAGGTCGCTCATAGGTCCAGTGGCAGTACTGTAGGTTGGTGATCAAGTAAACATCACCGTCCACAACTCTGGTGTCAGTAAGGTTTGTCAAATTCCCATCACTAAAATCTCGTTTATCGTTATTTCTTTCTATGTATAAGGTGTACAAATTATGCATATATTTTTACACATATACATATGTATCCACATTATAACGAGAGATAAGACCAGAATTCACTTAAGTTAATCAAAGATAAACACCAGATGATAACACAGACAGTATATAGCAGGTGAGCCTCTGGGGGTGTGAATTACTTAAGACACAACTCGAGTATATATTCCTAATTAGTGGTCACACTCGAGAATTAGACGCTCCTTGGCTCGTGTAAATAAGAATGACCGCTGTTATGGACTGGCTGTGATAGTTTCTTCTTTGGACCGAGGCTGTTGACAGACAAACTCGTAGACGAATAAAATAATATATTTTTCTCACTTCTCTAAGTAGGACAGCCAGCCACAGAGCCTCCTATCACCCCTTACCGTTCACTCTTATCACCGTTGTAACCTTTGTACGCTACTGTGGCAATCCCCTTCTTCAACAAGGCCCTAAATGACCCATGTTGTTTATCACGACATGGCCACCTCCTATACATGGATCAATACAATAACATAATATTGGCCGTCTCTCTCCTTCATGGCCACCTCTAGTTGGTGTGGCCATTAGGTAAATTATGTAAAACACAGTCAACTCTCCTTAACTCTGAAGGTGTACCTCCGCTTTATATCGTCCAGGTGAGGTACAGGTTGTAAGATCATGGGGCTGTGTTAACCCCCCCCCCCTCATGCTCAGCCCCTCCCCCCCTTCACGCTCTGCCCCTCTTCCTTTGGGTCCTATCCCTCACCACACTACTCTACTCCCTTTTATGTACAGTGATATTATAGGTCTTCCTCCTCTGTCCCTTTATGTCCCGTCCCACTCCGTCATGCCCCGTTCGCTCTGTTCCAGTAAATGTGTGATCCTTCCTTCTCTTGCCTCTCCCCGTCTAGGCTCACCTGTTGCAGGCTTCGCTTCAGTATAAGTCCATTACTTTCCTAATCTATTCTCTCCCCGCCCTATTGTACATAAGTTCTCCCTTGTAGTATGCTTCTCCTTTCCCTCACGGAGCCTTTCCCGCCCCGCCACACAATGAGGTCCTCTCCAGTACATGTCTTCGTTCTTTCCTCCCTTCCCTTCTCTGCCCCAACCCTTCCCTTCCTCAACCCTTCCTTCCTTTCCCCGTCCCTCCCTTCCCTGGCCACTCGAGGCCTGGGGGCGCCCCGTGCTAGCAGCCCGCCACACCTCGCGCTACAAAGGCGTTTAAATCATTTTCTGGTGGCGGCGGTGTTCTGCCTGTAGTGGTGGGTGGTCGAGGAGGCCAGACCTGCCCGCTGCTGACTCCCTTCACCCCCTGCCCCCGCCCCCCTCACACCGTCCAGCTGCCCCCTCTTCTCCTCCTCCTTCCTCCAACTCCTCCCCTCTCCTCCAACTCCTCCCTCTCCTCCAGCTCTCCTTCTCCTCCAACTCTCCCTCTTCCTCCAGCCCTCCCCTCTCTTCCAGCTCCTTCCCTTTTCCTACCTCGCCTCTCTTACCTTCCTCTTTCCTCTCCACTCATCCCTCTCTCTCATCATTTCGTGCCTCCTCCCTTAAGGCTTTCTCCCACTCCTTCTCTCTCTCCCACCTTGTCACACTTTTACACACACACACACACACATCCGCCCACCTATCCGCCCACCTTTCTCCTCTTTCTGCTCTTCCTCCTTCTGCCTGACCTGTGCCCCACTCTCTCCTAAGGTTTGTAAGGTGAGGAAGGTGGAAAGAGGGGTAGGTGGAGTGAGGCAGGGTCGTCAGGTTTCCTCCTGCCCAACATGGGGATGAGGTGGTTTTAAAACCGCATGAAGGCATTAGGCTTATGTTGTGGTTTGTAGGTAACACGGGTTTAAATTGGTGTTTATGGCTGCCTGTATGTTGTAAGAGTAGTGGGAACAGGTGTTTTAGATTAGAGGTCTTACACGTGTCTAGTGATGTGGTTAGTGGTTTGGGGAATCTTTTAATACTCAGAATAGTGGAGACAAGCGGTTGATTTAATGCCACTGGACACATCTGCTTGAGGTAATGAGCCTATCTGGGTGTTGGGAGTAGAATTTAATGAATAGAAGAACAACAAAAACTAGTTACAGTTGATAAGAAAAATGGAAGTTATTTAGGGGTAGAAAGTTGTATTTGGTTACATAGAGAGTTAGACAAGGATCAATAGAGGTAATGAACAGATAAAGTGGCCATTAGATTTTGTTCGTGATTTATATTAATATTTTAGTTACTTATATTGTTATCTACTCGTCTGTCTGTTTACGCATCTACCTGTTTACGCATCTACCTGTTTTACGCATCTACCTGTTTACGCTTCTGCCTGTTAATGCATTATTTGTTTACTTGTGACGTCATCTGCCCCATTTCACTTACACCTGCCCCAGTACTTCCTCTTACATGCCTTTTATCAACACAGCTCTTCCCTCACTGAAACCCATAACCTACCTGCCCCTCACCTACCTTCCCTTAACTCGGCCTCACCTACACCCCCTCACCTGCGCCACCCTGCCTACGATCCCCCCTCAGCTACCCTCACCTACGCCCCTCACCCACGCCACCTCACCCACGACCCTCACCACGACCCCTCACCCATGACCCCCTCACCTACGACCCCCTCACCTACGACCCCCACCCACGCCCTCTCACCTAGCTGCCCTCACCTACGCCCCCCCTCCCCCATCCAGGTGTGTAGTGTTAAGCAGTATCCTAAATATGCAGTAGAGGCCTCGCTGATAGCACTCCCCTGCTAACTTCTCCAGTACACACTCTTCCTCCCTCTCTCCTCCTCCTTCTCCTCCTTGTTCTTCTGTCTTCCTCATTTTTTCTTCCTGTAAATTTTCTTCTCTCTCTTCCTCCTCCCTTTCCTAATGCTCATCTTCCTTCTCCAATTCCTTCTTCTCCTCTTCCGTCTCCTCATATCTCTCCCTCCTCATGTCTCCTCGTGTTTCTTCTCACTCATTTACCTTCCTGCTCTCCCATCTACCTCTTCCTTCTTCACTTTCTTTCTTTCTTTTTCTTTCTTTCTTTCTATCTCTCACCTCCATATTAATTTTTCTTTCATCTCCCCTTTTTTCTTTCATTTTCTTTCTCTTCCTTCATTTATCACATTTTTCTTCCTCTCAGTCTCTTTCCTCATTATTTTCCTCCTCCCCTTCCTCTTCTTTTTCCTCCTCATCCTCTTCCTAGCTTACTTCCTTTCATTTCCCCTTTACCGCCTGCCTTCCTCTCTCTCCTCCTCCTCCTCCTCCCTCCCCTCCTCTCCCCTTTCCTCCCCTCCCTCCCTCCCTCCCCTCCCCTCCCTCCTCCCCTCCCTCCCTCCCCTTTCCCTCCCTCTCCTCCCTCCCCTTTCCCTCCCTCCCCCCTTTCCCCTCCCTCCCCCCTTTCCCTCCCTCCCCTTTTCCTCCCTCCCCCTTTTCCTCCCTCCCCTCCCCTCCCTCCCTCCCTCTCTCCCTCTCTCTCTCTCTCTCTCTCTCTCTCTCTCTCTCTCTCTCTCTCTCTCTCTCTCTCTCTCTCCCCTCCTCCCCTCCTCCCTCCCTCCCCTCCCTCCCTCCCCTCCCTCCCCTCCCTCCTCCTCCCTCTCTCCCCTTTTCCCTCCTCCCTCCATCCATCAATTCTTCCTCCTCCCCCTGCCATCCATTATCCATCCCGTGAGTCAGGCGTCGTTGTTGTGATATTTGACCACATAATAATACTAATGGGTTAATGTACTGTTACTTCACCGCCATAGTGTTTTCTAGTTTAGCCATGCTGTTGTTTACCTTATGCTGTGATGCTGCTGTGTTTTACCTTGCTCTGTGATGCTGCTGTGTTTACCTTATGCTGTGATGCTGCTGTGTTTTACCTATGCTGTGATGCTGTTGTGTTTACGATGTATAAAGAAACATAATATACATTGTTGAATAATTATGATAGATAGATAAGTAGGTAATAAAGTAGATAGATATATAATAGAACAGTGAAGGAAGAAGGAATAAATAAATAGATAGATAAAGTAGGAGGAAATAGATAAAGGATAAGATTTGAAACAGATGAATTCTTCTTAAGACCTCACAGCGTGGCGCATCAGGGTGGTCCTTCCTCCTCTTGTTTTCTCCTTCTCCTCCTCCTTCTCGTTTTCTTCTTTTCTCCCCCCCCCTTCCCTTCTTCTTTCCACCCTTCTCCACTTTTCCTTCCTTCTTCCTTCTACATTTCCTCCTCCTCCTTTTCCTCCCCTACACCTTCCCTCTTTTTCCCCCATTCTCTTCTGCCCCTCCTTTTCCTTTTCTCCTTCCCTTCCTCCTTCTTCAAGTCCCCCCCCCTTCTCTCTCTCTCTCCTTCTTCCCTCAGGACCTGTCCCCCAGCCCTCTAATACCTCCCTTCCTTATTCCATTCCTCCTCCTTCTCCTTCTCTCCTTCAACCTCCTCCTCTCTCCTTCAACCCCCTCCTCTCCTTCACCCCCCTCCTCTTCAACCCCCTCCTCTCCTTCAACCCCTCCTCTCCTTCAACCCCCTCCTCTCCTTCAACCCCTCCTCTCCTTCAACCCCATCCTCTCCTTCAACCCCCCCTCCTCTCCCCCTCCTCTCCAGCCCCCCCTCTCTCCTTCAAACCCCTCCTCTCCTTCAACCCCCCCCCGGTTCCCTGTCACCTTTGGTCAAATTAAGCCGTTTTCTGTGTAGTAATACAGGCTACCCACCTATGGCAGGGTGGAGAAGGTACAGGGGTTTGGGAGACTCCTATCCTAGTGCGTCTCCTGATAACTGTTCCCTAATTTATACTCTGTGCACCGTGGTTCACCTTGTGTCTGGGCTCAGGAACACAGTGTGGCCCAGTTGTTTGGGATTTGTTGTGTGTGTGTGTGTGTGTGTGTGTGTGTGTGTGTGTGTGTGTGTGTGTGTGTGTGTGTGTGTGTGTGTGTGTGTGTGTGTGTGTGTGTGTGTGTGTGTGTGTGTGTGTGTGTGTGTGTGTGTGTGTGTGTGTGTGTGTGTGTGTGTGTGTGTGTGTTTATCTAGTTGTATATATTTTCATCACATATAGAGAAGAATCGAGGCTTCTGTCAGGTCATTTTTTTTGACATATTTGTAGATTAGACACTTGATGACAACAGGTTTGTGTACTGTCCTCAGAGGTTAAAGAAAAAAGTTGCAATTACATAAAGAAATTTACTGTGCGTAACTTAAGAAATGGTTGGTATTAAAATGTATATATCGAAATAGACCTGAGCGATATCAGAACAACACGAGTTTGTAAACTAATATATAGATGTAAATATTTTGTGAATATTAATCCAATGATCAAAATAAAATAACAAAATAAATATCCATAGAAAATGACTTGAAGAGATTTATGAAGATCGGTAGTTTATGGGTTGAAACCCTTCCCCTTCCGCTTTCTTCCCTCTTCCTTCCCTTCCTTCACTTTCCCCTTCCCCCAGTTCTTTTTCCTTCCCTTCTCTAGGTCCTCTTCCTCCCCTCCGTTCACTCTTTCCCTCCCTCCTCTCCCCCTCTCTCTGCCCTTTCTTATCCCTTCCACGTTCTCCCCTTCCCCACCCTTCCTCCCCTTCCTTCCCCCTCTTCTCCTTCCCCTCCTCCCCCCTACGCCCCGCTGGTCCTTAGGCCGGTAGTGGTTGTTAGTGTGAGCGGCAGTGGCATCAGAAGGCAATTACCCGGGTAACGACAACATGACCCAGGTGACCAGCTGACCATAGGGGGGTGAAAGGAGGAAGGGTGGGGAGGAGACGAAAGAGAGGAGAAAGGAAAGAAGGAAGGATGGAGCAGAGGAAGGAAGAAACATGGGGAGGAAGGAAGGGAAGGATAAGGGGAGGAAGGAAGGAAGGAAGGAAGGATAGGAGGAGAAAACAGAGACAAAGGAAGGGATTACATGGGAGGAAATTGGAGAAAGGAAGGATGGAGGAGAGGAAAGAAGAAAATAAGGAGGTAGGATGGGAGAGGGAGGGTGAGAAAGGATAAAAAAGAAGAAGATATAGAGCAAATGTCGAAACAATAGGAAATAGTGGATAAATGGAGAACCGATAAGGGAGGGAAGAGGTGATAAGAGAAGAGAAAGGGAGACGAGTAAAGGGAGGAGAAGACGACCTGTTTCCATTTGATTTTTGTCTGCCATTTCCTGGTTGATTGATGCCCGACCCTCGACACCCCACCTCCTCCCCGACTCCTGGCACCCCTTCCTCCTCCCCACGACCCCTGCACCCCACCCCCCCGCGACCCCTGCACCCCCACCTCCCGACCCCTGCACCTCCACCACCTCCACCACGACCCCTGCACCCCACCACCTCCCCCGGCCCCCTGCACCCCCCAACCTCCCCGACCCCTGCACCACCATCTCCTCCCCCGACCCCTGCCCCACCACCTCCCCCGCCTCCAGCACCCCCACCACCTCTCCCGACCCTGCACCCCCACCACCTCCCCCGACCCCTGCACCCCAGCCTCCCCAGACCCCTGCCCCCCCCACCCCCCACCACCTCCCCGACCTCCAGCACCCCACCTCCCCACGACCTCCTGCACCCCACCACCTCCCCCGACCCCTGCACCATCTCCTCTCCCGGCCTGCACCTCTCCTCTCCCGACCCCCGGCACCTCCACCCCCCCACGACCCCTGCACCCCACAACCTCCCCAGACCCCTGCCACCATCTCCTCCCCGACCCCCTGCCCCACCACCTCCCCCGCCTCCGGCACCCCACCTCCTCCCCGACCCCAGCACCCCCACCCCTCCCCGACCTCCGGCACCCCACCACCTCCGCACCCCCACCCCTCCCACGACCCCCAGCACCCCCCACCCCTCCCCGACCTCCGGCACCTGGCACGAGGTAAACTCGACGTCTCTCTGGGGGCCGTCTGTCATCATGCCCTGCTAACTTTATTATGACGAAATCTGCCAGCATGCTGCCAGCCACTCCCCTCCTACCTCCCTCCCTCCCCCCTCCCTCCCATTAGTGTATTAAGGATGTTAATATTTGTGTCCCTCACCACTACTATAACCACCACCCACACCACCACTATAACCACCACCACCACCACTATAACCACTACCACCACCACTATAACCACTACCACCACCACTATAACCACACACACCCCACCACCACTATAACCACCACCACTACCACTATAACCACCACCACTACCACTATAACCACCATCACCACCTCTTCTGTATCTCACACCACATGACCTATTTTTCCCCCTGTCTTGTTTATATTTTAGCTCACTACTACGAACACGTCGGATAGCTGCTCCAGTACCCTTGACGCTGGTGTTGACGCTGGTGTTGACGTGGACGTAGAGATCAGCGTTAGCGTTCACATTCAAAGACATATATTTTGCGATGACATTTAAAAGCAAAATTCATAGTATATTGTTATTAAAAAACATGTTAGTATTGTTTTCAGTAACGTAATTATCACAAGTTTTGTTATAATGGCCTCCTAACCTGACTTGACTGAGCGATGTTTTTAAAGCGCGAGGGATGATTTTTGTGAGTCTTAATGTATTTAGCCAGTAACTCCTTCTTGATTATAGTCGTTCATTTTCTTCTTAATGTTTATTGTGATTTGTTTTAGTCTTTTTTTTTCATATTGTAATTATCGCTTCTTTTATTCCTTACTTCCGGGGGTTAGAGAGAGAGAGAGAGAGAGAGAGAGAGAGAGAGAGAGAGAGAGAGAGAGAGGTAAGACCCACCCCTCAGTGTTTACTTTCTCTACCCTGTATATAATGGTCGGTTGAGCTCGGAACCGAAGTTTATGTAAGTTGTTTATGATAATTCGCTGCCTTAGGAAAACAATAGGGTGGAGAGGAGAGGGGGAGAGGGGTAGGGGGAGGTGGGAGGGGATGTGGGGGGGAGGGGGGAGTGGGGGAGGGGGAGGGGGGGAGAGGGGGGGAGGGGGGGGAGATGTGGGGTAGGGGGGAGGGGGAGGGGAGGGGGGAGGGGAGAGGGGGGAGAGGGGGGGGGAGATGTGGGGTAGGGGAGAGAGGGAGATGTGGGTAGGGGAGAGGAGGGAGGGAGATGTGGGGTAGGGGAGAGAGGGAGGGAGGGAGATGTGGGTAGGGAGAGAGGGGGAGATGTGGTAGGGGAGAGGGAGGGAGATGTGGGTAGGGGAGAGGGGGAGATGTGGGTAGGGAGGGGGAGGATGTGGTAGGGGAGAGAGGGGGGAGATGTGTTAGGAGAGAGGGAGGGGGAGATGTGGGTAGGGAGAGGTAGGGGGGAGATGGGTAGGGGAGAGAGGGAGGGGAGAAGTGGGCAAAAGGAAGGGAGAGAGGAGAAGGTGGAAGGGGGGAGAAGAGGAGAGGCAAAGAGGAGTGAAGAGATGTACAGAGGGGAGGGTGGAGAAGGGATGGAGGAAAGAGGTGGATAGGAGATGTGATGTTAAAGGAGGTGGGGAAGATAGGGAGGGTGAGAAAACGGAGGGGAGAGGAGGGGAGAAAGGATGGGAAGGGAGGAGAGAAAAAGTGGGAAGAGAGATGGAGGAGGAGGAGATAGAAAGAAGGGGAAAGGAGGGAGGGTAAAGAAGGTGGAGAGATGGCGGTGGTATGGAGAGGGATAGAGAGTAGAAGAAGAGAGAGAGAGAGAGAGAGAGAGAGAAAGAGAGAGAGAGGCGGCGGCGGGGAAGAGCTCTGGTCTACCTGGGAACAATCACTGTCACAGGTAAACTCAGCGCGACAACACCTGTGTCCTCTTGTCAACTGGCGTGTCCTATTGGGTACCTTAGAGGCGTATCCTGTCCCCTTGTGTCTGCCTCTCCCTGCCCTTCCCTGCCTCCCCCTGCCCTCCCGTCCCTCCCGCCCTGTCACCACAAGGGCGGGAGGTGTGTGTGTGTGTGCATACCTTTGGACTTTAAGGACGTGTTACAGGTAAAGCATGGAATGGTGAGAGATCTCCCCCACCCCACACCGCTCACCTGCGACGACAAGGAGAACGCGGCCAACTGTCGTCTTGGAGAAGAGGGGGAGGGGAGAAGGAGCAAAGAAGGTGAAGGGGAAAATATAGGACTAAAGAAGGTAAAGGAAGGGAAAGGGAGGAAGAAAATGGAAGGAGGGAAGGAAAAGAAGGGTAGAGGAGAAAATGAGGGAGAGGAAGAGAGTGGAAGAGAAGGAAGTGAGGGAGATGGAGGTGGAGGAGGAAGAGGAGAGAGGAAGGAAGCCCCAAAAAGTATTGAGAGAGGGAGTCAGGAAAGGAGACGGCGAAAGAGTGAAGATTAAGAGGAGCAAAGGGTAATGGAGAAGGGATGGATGGAAAGCGGAATAAAGGGAAGGAACAGAAATAAATAAGACATTACCATCACACCGAGACTGTGATAAACATTCTAACATCTACCCAAGAAAATAGCAAATCTTATACAGTATAATAATTCCTTGAGATAAATGTACAATATTTAATCGGGCGTCTCTAAGAGTGTTCATTCGTTCACTTATCTCAATGTTAATTTGTTGTTGTTTTGTTCACTTTATTTGTTTTTTCTTGATAAATCGAAGAGGGAAGGGAAACGGATAAAGAGGAGGGGAAGGCAAGTGGTGGCTGACAGGTACACTTTAATTTGTGTTCTCGTCTTGTTTTCTATCACAGGTAAAGAAGGAACCAGTCGCTGATAGGTGGAGGCCAGATCTTATTGGGGGAAATAAGGTAAAAGGAAACTGTTATCGTGAAGGAGTTTTTGGATTTATTTAGGTGATAGAAGACTTGATGAGGAAGAGTGACAGGTGTGGTGGTAGTAGGAGGAAGAGTGACAGGTGTGGTGGTAGTTGATGAGGAAGAGTGACAGGTGTGGTGGTAGTTGATGAGGAAGAGTGACAGGTGTGGTGGTAGTTGATGAGGAAGAGTGAGAAGGTAAAAAATAAATGGAAAGCTTAAATGATGAGAGAAAGGAAGAAGAGGTTGTGTTGTGTTGTGTTGCGTTGCGTTGTGTTGTGTTGTGTTGTGTTGTGTTGTAAGGTATCGATAATACTGGTCAAGGTTGGTCACGTAGTCAATAAAGGTTGAATTGCATGTCGTAAGGTCACACCACTGCTAGAAGGTGTAAGATAATGTCCAGGTCTGTTATGGTCAGCTCACACTATACTGCTGGTGGTCGACACTGTTAAAAATGTCACACAAGCGGTGGAGGGTTTATAGTTATGTGTGAAGGAAGCCACTTACCACATACTACCACTAACCCCGTACCATTATTACCACCACAAACCCCCCACCACCACAAACCCCCACCACCACAAACCTCCCATCACCACCATCACCACCACCAGGGTCGCCGGGACAGCCTTCAATCAGGGCGATCGGTCGCATTCTTAGGTGACTAAGCGAAGAGGCCTGGAGGAGAAGGACCACAGCTCACCTCCAGACCACAACGGCAGCCCCTCATGCTGTCATCACTGCCTCACTCTACAATCGTAAACCACCATCATAAACCAGCAGTACCGAGTCTCTCAATGCCCTGATAATGCTAGAATTATCCGTATCTCTTATCCGTCTACCGAGTCATCCGATTAAATGCGGCTTCAAGCTCCGAGAAATAGCCCGCGAGGCGAAGACGACCTGGAGGGATGAGCCCGTCTTGCCCGGAGTAGAGCCATTGTTCATAGTCATCTGAAGGATTGTACAAACACTCAATCCGTTGGGGCGAACACGAAGGGTCCTTGTGTACACAGATACAAACTGCGGACCATTCACGCCAGACCAAATACATTAGCGAGGTGTAGGTAGGCATTTTTGAAACTCAGGCGAGGTGATTTTCTTGTGTAAGGGTGGCGAACACACCTACGGAACCTCTGCTCCTCACTGGGGTGGCTGGTCGTGTGTTATATGCTTGTGTTTGGTAAACGACGATTGTCTTCGTGTTTGTGTATGTTTGAGTGTGTGTATGTAGAAGAGGGTGAGTGAGGAGGTGATAATATTTGTCTAGTCATTCGTATAGTAACTTGTATTCGTGTGGATATATACTGTACTGATGAGGGCGTTTGGCTCCTAATTCTACTACCACATAATTACTACTACTAAAAATAATAATACTACAACGACAGCTACTATTACTACAACCACCGCTGTACTACTACCATACTAAATCAAATATTACTACCATACTAAAACACTCACAGCTACCATACTAAAACAACAACCACCACGACTACTACCACTACTATGACTTCTGTTGTCGTGTAAGTAGATAATATTACTTCTAAAAAACATTACTCGTGTCTTGTTGAGCTTGTGGTTTGCTTCTGTACCCGCGTGTGTCACAGAGAGAGGGAGGGTGGGTGTATTAGATAACGGGGAAGGGTTTCTGTGGTTGGTACAGCTTAAGTTACAAGCACTGGCCTCTGTCCCTGATGCTGTTACTACTGGGGTCTGGGGGCGAGTCTGGGGGCTCCGGGTCTGAAGTGGGTCACCGCATCGATATTTTTTGTCTTTTTGTTATTGTGGAATTTACTGATTTTTTGGCCCCTATACGGATTTTACGGATATTTTGTTTTACGGACTTTAAGGACTTTTTGGTGATCATATGAATATAACGGACTTTTCTTGGTATTATATCGACTTGACTGACTTTTGTCTTGTTATTGTGTGAATTTTCTGACCTTTATTTTATTTTTGTTTTTACTTTACTTTGTTTTTTCTAGACATTTTGTGAACTTGGTTGACATTTCTTGTTATTATGTGAACTTTACTGCTTCTGCTAGTTTTTGCGTCAATTTTTCTTTCTGTCGTCAAGAAATAGTTGATGGTGTGCTTTTATCCTCATCTATAGCGGGGTGTGCTGTGTACAGTAGGGTTCGTTTGTGAGGTTACCTGTCTACTATTCTGTCTGTCTGTCTGTTGTATCAAGCTTGGGGAAGGTTGCGTTTACCTCAGATGTAGAGTGATTGCTGGCATGGTGACAACAACAACAACAACTAAACAACACTAACAATAATAATAATAATAATAATAATAATACCATCGTTGCTTCACAATTAATTCCAAGAAATATTTACAACAACACTCGTATCCATCATCAATGGCGGCGCAGCTTCTAACAACAACAATTCTCAGAGATAACACACAAGACCCCGTGTGATACCAGCTGTTCCTTGAGCACCACCCGGCCCCTACCAGGTCGAAACAGTAGCCAGGGGTTCGGTTAGGTTAAATTAGGGTTAGATTAGGTTAGGTTAGGTTAGGTTAGGTTAAATTAGGGTTAGATTAGGTTAGGTATAGCTCTATTTGTCTTTCATAACATCGAGATGACAATTAACACCTTAGTAATGTTGAGAATCCTTCACTGGAGGTCTTGTTTTTGAGTGTGTCTGTCTGTCTCTGTCTGTCTCTGTCTGTCTTTAGCTGTTGTTCTGTTGAGTTTATTGAGAAGGTGGAGTGAGGAGGAGGTGATGGTAACCGTACCAGTGTTAACTATTTTCTTTCTTTCCTAAGCATAAATCAAAGGCTTCTTTCCCTGACTTATTTTTCAATGACTTCCACCCGACACGTAACACTATATAAACGTCACGTATTATTTTCATGGACATTAATGACGACTTTATATATACCAGGATATATGGCAATACAAATGTTTACATCTTCATAAAGGTTGATAAAAACACAGCCAGGGCGAGACAATAGACGAGACGTATTTAACCAATGACCGGGTATCGCTTTGTCCAGTAAATATTGTTCCTCGGTGGTGAGTCATGTAAGGTCAGGCAATGGTGGTGGCCAGGTCTCTCTCTCCTTGGATTAAAGAGGTTAGTGGGGGGGGATAGACATCAGCACTCACGAATGCACCACTGGTAAGTTCTCCGCCTCACGAACCAAAGTGTTTAATCTACGTGTGTCTGTAATTAAGAGAGATCCGTTCCTCAAACCAATGATTTTTTTTCGTCCATCTCTGTAACCTAAAAAATGTGTTGACTATGGTTCAAATCTTACCTCTTAACTTAACCTGTATAATTAAAAAAGTGTTTGTATGTTGGCAGGAGGGATTTATATATATGTAAAACAGCCGAGTCCAGATTTACCCCCGGGGCCAGTTACTACTCGGTTTAAAGTGGCCTTGGCCAGAATATACCCGGATAAAGAGTGACGGGGAAGCGATGTGGCCAACTACACTCTGGCCGTAGTAATAAAGGTATCGGCTGACGGTACACAATAAGTTGACGCGTGGGTAGAGGGCGCGGGGTGGACCAGCGGTCACTCATGCCCACGGTAAATATTGACAGCCCCGCGCTCTCTTGTACAGCCCTGCCAACCTTCGCCTTCCACCCCTGAGGTACCCTCTACAGTCTCTCCCACACCTGTGTATTAACGTAATTTCCCCCTTCAGGTGTAAATCTCTAGCGATGCTGTGAAGGGAGCGATTAAGGCGGAGGTACGAGAGTTATGGAAATGCCTCATGGGCGCCGCCGTACAAGTTTGGCGGCAGCAACACTGACAACAAACACTGCCCGGCGCGTCACTTCCGCTGGCAACACTAGCGGGCGACCACTGCGGCAAGATGGCCACCGTGGCTCTGGTGATGATGTAGATGAAATAAGATGAAGTTTTCCTATTGCATACATGTTTATTTTACACGTGAGATATATTAATTTGTTGTCTGCCAGGAAGGTGTGTTATGTGTGGCCATCGCCGTCGTGGGCCACAGTTCTCTGCCAGGAAGGTGTGTTATGTGTGGTATCGCCGTCGTGGGCCACACCACCCAGAACGTTCATTGTAATAAGCGGTATAACCCCCACACCTGTCGCTGTGACTCCCGGGAACAGGTGTAAGTGCGGTAATCTACTGTTGAGGGTGACCAGCCAACCACTCACCTCTCCCACCTTTGGCTGTGGTTTTGGCTTAATTCGATCAGTTATGTGTTTTCCTACAGCTTCACTTAAGATAAATAATTTTATAATACGAACTTTTGTGAACCTTGTCTCTCTCTCTCAAGTCATCACAGACCTACTTAGTGGTAATCTCAACACAACGCACTCCAGCAACCTTCTTTGTGTGTGTGTGTGTGTGTGTGTGTGTGTGTGTGTGTGTGTGTGTGTGTGTGTGTGTGTGTGTGTGTGTGTGTGTGTGTGTGTGTGGTGTGTGTGTGTGTGAGTGTGTGTGTGTGTGTGTGTCACAACCCCGGCATGTGTAACAGAGAACAAGACAATGTTCCACACGTCTTTTTATGTGGTGCAAATAATACAAACACGTGCACTTCATTACCGTGAGCTGAAGCCGCTGATCTGAGAAATCATTGTTAGTTCTCAAAGGTTCGGACGTAAAATATAACCCAGATGCAAGCATTGATTTGTTTGTCTCATTTAAATAGACGTTTGTCATAGTGTCGATGACCAAAATGTTCTAAGACTGCATCACAACATGAACATTATCTTATTACGAGTTAAGGCAATATTACCAGCAGGTGAACCTTGAGAGTTTTAAACTTGAATATTATGGACAGGTGGGAGCCAAGACGGCAACACCAACACCCGCGCAAAATTTTTCCCGCCATAAACATTCATTAACTCGCCAAAGTATACGGTCATTGGTGGGGTGTCGCGCCACTAATGCCGCCACTACTGCCGCCACGACTGTTGTTTCTACCGTCATTGTACTGCCACTAATGCTACCACTACTGCCATCATGACTCGCTACTACCGCCACTACTACCGCCACTAATGCTGCCACTACTACTGCCGCTATTGCCGCCTCCACTCCTACCACTAAGCCTCATGGGTCTGATATGTGTATACGATTTCGTGGCTGCGTTATGAGCTCAGTGAACGCCTTTCCTGACAGACAGGTATAGACGGAGAGACGTCAGACTGAGACACTCTTTTCTCTTGGCCCCGCGGAGATCATGACCAATCCTCCCCTCGTAACTCTGAGTGGGGTGGAGAACACGCCTCTAGTCACTGTAGTCTGAGAACAATAACTCCGCCATGTCAGCTGCCACCTTGAGTGAACCAGCTCTATGGGTTCTCACATTTCCACACCGGGGGAGGTTTTAACATTCTTAGTCTCTGAGAGGTGCTAGGGGTGGCCTGTGTGGGTAAGGCTTAACCCGCAGTGAAATGAGAAATGAGGAAGAATGAGGTGGAAAGGAAAAATTCAGCCTCCCACCCTCATTGAGCCTATATTAGTGGACTCAACAAGCGAGGGAGAGAGATGAGGGAGAATGGGGGGGGGATGCTGCGTCTCATCAACTACTGAGGGTGAAGGATGAGGTTATAGTGTGAGGCGGAAATACCAGTTGCTGAGTCCGGGGCCTTCCTGGCTATTTTGGTATTAATTGACTGACTGACTGCTACTGGTGTGACCCGTCTGTTGTGTGTTCTTGCGGTTCTGATATTATTATTATTTATTATTATTATTATTATCATTATAATTTGTCTATTTTCATATTCTTTCTTTAATCTTCAGGTGTCTCTCGTTTCTCTATTATTTTGTGCCTGTAAGAGAGCGAATACTCCCCTCTCTTCCTTGAGTGTTAAATCTCTCTCTCAAGCTAAGAATCACCATTTGAATTCTTGTAATAATTTTGTACATTAGAAAGAATTACTTGAACGGCTATTATGACACACACACACACACTCACACACACGCACACACGCACACACACACTGAGGGACAGATGGGACAGGGAGGATTATCAAGGACTTTGTTAATTCAGTCAGAAAATAACACTCCGCCTCAGCACCTGGTGTGTGTGTGTGTGTGTGTGTGTGTGTGTGTCTCTCTCTCTCTCTCGCATGTATGTCCTGGTGTACAGTGTGCGTGTGTGTGTACATCGAGTCAAGAGCCCTCTTACTGTATAGAGTGGTAAGGGACACAGTCTACAAACACTCAGTGGAAAGTGGACCCCATCACCCATCTCTCTCACTGTTGTCTTACTGCTGTTGGGGGCGTGTGGGGCGAACACATTCCCAACTTAACCTAACCTAACCTAACCTAGTCCAACTTAGCCTAACCTAACCCAACTTAACCTAACCTAACCCAACCTAACCTAGTCCACCTTAACCTAACCCTCACCCCACCCCATCCCAATTAATGTGAAGAGGTAATGAAATTCAGAGGAGCACAAACAGTCGTAGCCATGACAGTAATTCACAAAGATATATACCATGGCGAGCAAACACACACACACACACACACACACACACACACACACACGTAAACTAGCACACGTTTAATGTATTGTGCGCATGTGGCCTATTAATTTCTACATGTAACCTCTGGTCTATTGCGCATCCCTGACTTACTGCGCGTCTCTAGTTATAGCCACACACCGTTATGCTTCCTCCCCTCACACACACACACACACACACACACACACACACACACACATACACACACACATTCCAGGTTAAATCATTTGATAAACGAGTATAAACACACCGTGATAATAATACGGTAATGGTTAACGAGATGTACACAGCCACCACCACCCCGTGCTTTATTCTCACCCTGACAAAATAAAACTGATTTATTAGTGATTTTTTTTTCAGTCTGATGAGATTTATATATAAAATACAGTATTATAAACATTGAGGTATTTTATATTTTATGAGGTATAGAATATTTGTGTTGTAGAAGTTTGTTTTATTTTAATGTAGGAATTATCTTATATGTCTGAAGGTTCGTCAGTATTATCCTTCTATTGTTATGTAGAGTGTAGTGTAGTCTCCTGACCCGGCGTGTGATCAGTGCTGTTTGTGGTTGAATAAATAGACACTATACTGTTATTAAATAGACACTATACTGTTATTAAATAGACACTATACTGTTATTAAATAGACACTATACTGTTATTGTTGATGGTGTTATGATTGCTAGTGTTAGTGATTAGTTTTATTTGCTATATTCTATCTGTACTTACTGGAGCATAGATTACACACGGAGTTTGTTTGTTTCTGAATGTTATGAATGTGTTGTGAATGTGTGTTGTGAATGAGTGTTTTGAATGTGTTAAGGATGTGTGTTATGAAACGTATGAAAAATATGTTGTTTTATTAGTTAAGTGTTCAGGGCATCAGCAACACTAGCCCCCCCCCCCCCCGTCTCTCCTACAGGGACCCCAACCCAGCGTGGGAACCATCCTTGTTTATTTCCTAGACCCTGACGTCACTTCCGGGGGGTCCTACGTTAACAAGCCTATATACGTGTTGTGTTTTTGACCGTTTTTACGTTCATCATCGTAATACGCAAAACAGTGTCTTGGTACAGTATAACGAGTACAGTATATTAGTTTGCTGTAATCACTAGTATAGAGGTTAACGAAGCTGTCCACGGAGTCATCAACATCATGATACAGCATTGTTTAGGGTTACAGGTACAGTATATTACAGAGACAATGAATTACGTGCACACATACTGACACTTGTCTGTTCTATAGACACGCCGCAGTTACATACCGACAGACGGATAGACAGGGGAAGCAACAGACATACAGGGAGCAATCGACACACCATAATTACACAGACAGACACAGACAGAGGAAGCAACAGGCGCACCACAATTACAGACAGACAGACAGACAGAGGAAGCAATAGACACGTCATAATTACACAGGCGCACAGACGCACCACAATTACAGACAGACACACACCACAGTTGCATAGACAGAGGAAACAACAGACACACACCACAATGACACAGACAGACAGACCGACAGACAGGAAGCAACAGACACACCGCAGTTAGACAGACAGACAGACAGACAGAGGAAGGAAGAAACACACCACATTTACACAGACAGAGGAAGAAACAGACGAACCACTATTACACTCAGACAGACAGACAGGAAGACCCACAAGTGTACCCTCCACCGAGTAATAAAAAGCGGCCTCCGTTTCAAGGCAAGAATGCGTCTTAAAGTGAGTGTTGGACCAAATAAATGTTGTTTTTGTGGTGTTTGGTCTGAAACAGATGATGAGGAGCCGCCTTGTTTGACGTCGCCAGTATTTACAAGGGAGGTGTGTGTCGCGTCCGTATCCCTGCCCCGGTGAGCCTGGCTGTGACTTGGGCTTCGTCGTGTGTATTATAAAACGGTTCTTGATAGTTTGTTTGGCGGATATTTTTTTATGTTTATTTTTATTTAGTATTTCTTATTAATCTATATTTAAAGTGTTCGTATTAATATTAGTACTATACCCACACTACACTACACTATACTACACTACACTTGAGGCTGTGGTACCATACACGACATCTTGATCTACCCTCAGTTTGCCCGGTCGTGTCTCGGAGGTCAGTCAACACCGCTTGGCCGCCGTCAGATCTGCAATATTGGAATTCCTCGGTGTGTCGTTGTTTGCGTCTTAACGAGTCATTTAACGTGTGTGTGAGACCATATACGGCAGCTCTCCGACACTGTGTTAGAATGTGGGGGCCAGCAGCGGCGTTCTCTCTCTCTCTCTCTCTCTCTCTCAAGGTTTATTGTGATCCTGCCTGTGACCTAATAAATATACCCACACTATATCCACACCATACCCACACCATACCCACACCATACCCACACCATACCCACATCAAAGACATCACCTGTTCAATTTATGTCTTCTTTTCTCCATAGTAGTCATCACTCCCTCATTCCTCCTCTCCTCCCATTCCCCCCTCTTCCCTCCTTCCCTTTCCCTCTCTGCCCCCCTCTCTCTCTCCCCCCTCCTCCTACCCTCTCCCCCCTCCCCCCCACAACCGTAACCCAACCCTCACACAGCTGCAGTGCCCCGGGAGGGTGGGGAGAGGAGGGGGAGAAGGAAGGAGAGGGGATATTGGTGATGAGGGGAAGTGAGGGGTGGAGCAAAGGGAGGGAGGAAGTGAGGGGTGGAGCAAAGGGAGGGTGGAAGTGAGGGGTGGAGCAAAGGGAGGGTGGAAGTGAGGGGTGGAGCAAAGGGAGGGTGGAAGTGAGGGGTGGAGCAAAGAGAGGGTGGAAGTGAGGGAGGGCTTATGCCATACCCTCCCCCCTCTACCTGGATCCCCCTATTCTTAAAGATCCGTATTGGTGAGTTGCGTCCTAACTTAAGATTTGGTTTTCTCACCCACCTCCCGTTCTCTGACCGTATATAGTTAAGGTAGAGTTTTAGTGTAATTTTTCTGTAATTTAATTTATGTTAATTTTGTATTTTAAATTTGAGTCAGTATGGTAAGTAGAGAACATTATTATAGGTACAGTTACAGGTATAGGACCATTAATTTATCGTACGAACCTCGGAGAATATAACCCCCGGGATCTTATCTAGTCTCTGGCGCTTGTAATCTAATCCTCGTATTGTGAGCTTTAAAAATGGACTGTTGTTTTCTTTGGCTTCTTTGCAGTTATAATGCATCATGTAGCTGTTATGGTGGATCACGGGTTGACGTATAGAGCGGCCGTGTGTGTATGTAAACTTATCCCCCAGGTCAGCACGTTAGGTTCTCTATGACCTGTTTACATAATCTTGTCTGTGATGGATGTTGTCTGTCGGCTGAGTGCACGGGGCGTCGATACTTTACTCTGGGAATCGACAAGCAGCCGACACCATAAGTGGGATGTATTAAAGCGTTAGTGAGTGTAGTGATGTTTTGTTAAGTTGGTCGGTGTTTATAGAATAGTCTGGCGAATATGGAGGTTGTGTTTCATGATTTCGTTTTATATTTAGGTGACCTTCACTTATATTTACGACACCTTTGGTTGTTACTGGTTTATCATAACTACTGAATATACTTGGCAACTGTACACACACACGCTAAATAACGTTCCATCATTAACACTTACCCTTTGTAACGATCTTGCCGAAGAGGGTTTTCCTGCTGACGAAGGCGGAGGTGGAACAGTTCCAGCGTCTGTTGCGGAACTGGTGTTGGCACTCGTGGACGGCGGTGCGAGCGCCCTTAGCTATGGCTACCAGGACGCCCGGGTTGTCCCTCACTAAGCGTTTCTGTTTCTTGCGGAGGATGAGGCGGATGGCTGGGTCAAGGTCGTGGTCACTCAGGGAGTTGGACATGATGTGGTTGCTCATCAGGTTTGACGGGTCGGCGATCTTGGCGATTCTCCTGAAGGCACAGATAAGTGGAGGTTTGTTAGTGGTGCTTCCTGTGGGGTGCTGTGAGGCTTGTGGTGATGAGTGTTGTGGTGGTAGTGTTGTGAGGATTGTGGTGGTGAGTGTTGTGGTGGTAGTTGTGATGCTTGTGGTGGTAGTGTTGTGGTGGTGAGTGTTGTGGTGGTGGTAGTTGTGAGGATTGTGGTGGTTGCTGGCATGATAGAAGGCAGTATTGTCGTAGTGGTGTTATGGCGAATATTGCGATGGTGTTGAGGTGGTATTGAGATGGTGTTGTGGTGAGTGTTGAAGGGGCCCCGTTCTATAGTAACATTATTGTGGTGGTCAGCGGTGCGGTGTAGGAGGTTGTGTTGCGGTGAATGTGTGTCTGGTTTATGTGGTGTGAGGGAGGGAGGAAAGGAAGGAAGGAAGGAAGGAGGGGGGTAGTGGAGGGAGAGAATAAGGAAGGAAAGTGGTAATAAAGGAGGGAGGAAGAGGAGATGGAATATTCCTAGAGATATTGACGTAACTACTGTTGCTTTAATAAATATCCCAACCTATATTCTATCTTACTTTTGTCATGAGTATTACAATGTATATTCATGATTCACTTCTATGGTGAATATTTCAAAGAATACTCAGACGCGGTCCCTCATGGTGCTGAACACAGACCACAATATTCATTATCTTGTACATATGAATATTCGTTATCGTATGCATTGCCCTTCTTGCACGGAGGCCATCATGACTACCTCTAATCTATTTAGCTTTTAATAGTTCTTTAATTGGGTGCGATTAGCTGGGTGTTAGCTGGTTGGTTGTTTGTCGGGCCATGGTGCTCCCCAGGGTGGCTATGGTGACCTTTATGGTGGGTAATGGTAGGTGTGGTGGCGGTGGGTTGGGGAGGAAGGACGTTCTTGTGTTTAATGGTCGGAGAAGATGGTAGCTCTCTCTCTCTCTCTCTCTCTCTCTCTCTCTCTCTCTCTCTCCTTCTCTCTCTCTCTCCACACACACACACACACACACACACACACACAAAAGACCGTCTCCCAGGGCTGTTGTATACACGTCATGTACAGGTCACTGAGGTCCTCATTACCCTTTGATCAATAGCCTTAATGACCTTTGAAAAACCTTAGACTTAACTGGGAGGGGGAGGACTATTATTTACCTGACCCCATGTGAGGTCAGCAAGGTCGCATACTGGGTGGGGGGAGTGGGGGGATGAGGGAGGGAGTGGGGGTTATGGGGTCTTGGTGTGGTGTGTCAAGTGTGTGTGGGTGATGATGCTCCTGTATAAAGATATTAAGTTTACCTACTAACTGAAGAAGGATTGGGTCACCTGAAGATTAGGCACCCTAGCACTGTTCACCTGAGAATACCTTGAAGACTCTGGCCTCTAAAACTTATCACCTATTTTAAATTTTTTCACTTTAGATGTTATATACTCGAATATTATCAATTACATTTTCTGAGAGGAAGCAAGCAAGCAAGCCTTTCCCAGGAACCGTTACCATGCCAGGGTACAGCAAGCGAGTTTTACCCAGGAACCGTTACCATGGCAGGGTACAGCAAGCAAGCCTTACCCAGGAACCGTTACCATGGCAGGGTACAGCAAGCAAGCCTTACCCAGGAACCGTTACCATGGCCGTTACCATGGCAGGGTACAGCAAGCAAGCCTTACCCAGGAACCGTTACCATGGCAGGGTACAGCAAGCAAGCCTTACCCAGGAACCGTTACCATGGCAGGGTACAGCAAGCAAGCCTTACCCAGGAACCGTTACCATGGCAGGGTACAGCAAGCAAGCCTTACCCAGGAACCGTTACCATGGCAGGGTACAGCAAGCAAGCCTTACCCAGGAACCGTTACCATGGCAGGGTACATACCCGACTAGTGACCCTGTTAAGTAGTGTAGTCACCGCTGGTAACTCATGTCATCGTTTTCTTTAACCCATGAACCCCCCTGTGTGTTGTGTTGTCATTGGGCGAAATGTTATCATGATAATAACTGGTTAATTCTGACGCAATATCAACCAAAAGGTTATCATATTGACCTTACGACATATTGATAAACTTATTAAATTTCGTGCAAAACCGAAAACAACCTGACCTTAAATAAGCTTTAATTTCTACACACACACACACACACACAGACAAGCCATATTAAAGACGAGAATATAAGACTATTTCGCTCTATAGCAAAACTTGCATTGAAAAGTAACGCAAAAAATAATAAAAAAAAAAACTGTGCAAAAATAAACTTGTCAAGGTGTCAGCTCTGAGGTGTTGGTGATGACCCCAGTGAGGTCAGGTCAGGATCACGTCAGGTCAAAGGTCGCGAGGCTTAATGATGAGTCAATTATGCCGTTTGATGAACAGCACTGAGACACCTTCCTGTCCTGTGTTCATTATGGATCAACTGTGTTGTCCCTGGATCAGCGGATTTCTTATGAGGTAGTGAAGATGGAGGATTGTGGGAGGGAACGAGAGGTGAGGGGGATTGTGGGAGGGAACGAGGGGTGAAGGATTGTGGGAGGGAACGAGAGGTGAGAGTTGTGGGGAGGGAACAGAGAGGTGAGAGGATTGTGGGAGGATGAGAGTTGTGGGAGGAACAGGGTGAGGAGTTGTGGGAGGAACGAGGGGTGAAGGATTGTGGGAACGAGGAGGAGGGATTGTGGGAGGGAACGAGGGGTGAGGAGGATTGTGGGAAGAGAAGCAGGGGGTGAGGGATTATGGACACAGAGATGAGGAAGAATTGGGGAGGAACAGCGTAGGGATTAGTCAAACCTCATTAACAGGCTGGTCAGAAGGCAGTCCCCCCCCCAGACGCTGTAGACAATAAGTGCTCAAGGAAGAACTACTCGACACATCCCAACAGATCACAATGGCGGAAGAACTACTCGACACATCCCAACAGATCACAATGGCGGGAAGGATGTCGGTCACCTATTGAACAAGTGAGCTGTGGCCAGAGTCTACGTATTGTTATTATAGCTTCCCTTTTATAGCTTTGTTTGATTTTAGCTTATACGGAATGGCTGTTTTTGTTGTGTTTTGTTGTGTGTTTGTTTTTTGTTATTGTTTGTCTGGGTGTAAGATGGAATAAAAATAAAGCGAACACCTGAAGATTAGACACCCCAGCTTATTTTACTTGATGATTAGACCTTAATACTACTTAAGGAGGTTAGGTTAGGTTAGGTCAGGTCAGGTCAGGTCAGGTCATATAATCTTAGGCCAGGTTAGATTGTTCCTTTATGTCAGGTTAGATTGTTAGATTAGATTATGTTAGATTGAGTTAGGTTAGCTTAGGTTAACTTAATTTTGCTTAGCTTAGGTTAATTTAATTTTGCTTAGCTTAGGTTATATTATGTTAGGCCAAGTTAGATTATTATGTTATGTCAGGTTAGATGGTTAGGTTAGGATGTTTTAATTAACAAGTGAAATAAACTAAGTGGTACCTAATGTTCAGAAGACCCCATACGTGTAAGTAATGGTAGTGTTAAGTGAGGGGTTAAGTCACACATCACCCGGGGTCTTGCTGTGAGCGTGAAGCCAACAAGCAGAACCAGACGGCCAATCAAAGATAAAGAGACGTCTCATATCGGCCCCTTGACCTCTCCCTATAGTTCCCCCTTTGGTGGTCTGGCCTGTCTTGTGGTGTGTCGTGTGGTGGTGTGGCTGTGTTAGGGGAGTTGACTTGTGGTGGTGTGGCTGTGTTAGGGGAGTTGACTTGTGGTGGTGTGGCTGTGTTTGGGGAGTTGACTTGTGGTGGTGTGGCTGTGTTAGGGGAGTTGACTTGTGGTGGTGTGGCTGTGTTTGGGGAGTTGACTTGTGGTGGTGTGGCTGTGTTTGGTAATTGTCTCGTGGTGTTGTGTTGAGGCGTTGCTGTGTTGTTCTACTGAGGAATAAAAATCCAAGAAACATTATCCAGGTGAGTGTTCGTTGAGGAGGGGAATAATATTATCGACAGTGACAAACATAGCGAATGAAACAGATAATACCTGATTTTCCTTATACCTTAGCAGGGTCACGTGAAGCTTAACCCCCCCCCTCTCCTGTTATTTCACCTGATGATTAACCACTCTACTAAATAATGAGGTTAGGTTAGGTTAGGTCAGTGTGGCTGATAGTAAAGTAAGAGAAGCCGGGGTGCTTATCTTCATATGATCCCGAGAACAACAATGGTCTTCACTCCCTCCCTCCTACGTGATGTTAATATTCAGCGCAGCACACCGACTGAATCATCACAGACGTACACCCTCTTTTCCCTTCATTGACAATCAACAAAGAATATCGCTGGGTCGCTGGGGCGTTTGTCAGGATGAGATAGTAACCCCCTCTCAAACGGTACCTGAGTCGGGGCGATGAATCAATTGAAGCAGGGGGGAGGGGGGGTGAACCGCTCCTCCCCTGGTTAACCCGTGTTGATGGTATCGAAGCTGTACCGCCCGCCGCGTGAATCATCTTCAACACTCGATATGAGATTGGTGTGTGTCCGCTGTTTTCACTCCAGTCTTTGTGGGGATCTAACTAATATCTCTTCGATTTTATCACAGATGATTTTATTTTTGTTCCTTTTTGTAAGATTTTATTGTTTGTATCGACTTAAATAGAATTTGAATATACATTTTTATTTTGTAGTTAATTTTCTTGGTCATGGTGGTCGCCATGGCAGAGATTAAGACACCGAGTTAACGAGTTGGTAAAGTATATATGAGGTTTACAGTATATCCATTAGGTGAAGCACAGTAGGTGAATTGTATATAAGTACCTGTATATATTGTTGAAGTGAAACATCGCCAGATACGGTATATACTTATATAACAAGCTGCCACTTGAGTCTGTCGGGAGTGTGTATGTATATAAAGTATCCCCCAGCCCAGCCCCCCCCCCCACCCGCCATTGGTATGTTCCAGAATTTTATTGTGGCGAGAAACTCGTGCGACGTTGTGTGTGCATCAGGGCTGGGGGGTCCCGGCAAGGGCGCGTGGCAGGGGGCCGCACGCACGACCCAGCCTCACCTCACACACGTCACACCCCCGCTCCTGTCTCCCCCACGTTCACCCCCACCCTCTCCTCACCTCTCCTCCCTCACACCCTACCATTACACCAACCCCTTTTCCTCACCCCCACCCCTACACTACCCACCTTTCCAAGACCACCACCCTTACACCACCCCTTCTCCCTCACCCCCACCGTTGCACCATGTCCCCCTCCCTTTCCTCTCTCCGTCTCTCCCTCACTTATCTCCCACCCTCACACCATGTCTCCACTCTCCCTCACCCCCATAGAATTCATACGCTATATCTCTTATGTTTTTCCAAGTTCCTCTCTGTCATCACCGCAAGAAAAACATAACGAAACAGTAAACCTTCAGGTCACAGGAACGACCCACTTATATTACCAACGATCGTCACGCGGGGAGAGGAAAACAGGGGAACGGAGGAACAGGAGAACAAACAAAGGAGGAACAAGGGAACAAAAGAACAAAAAAGGACAAACAAGAAAACAGAGGAACAGGAAAACAAGAAAAGGATGGACAAAAGAACAGAAAAAAAGAGTGAACAAGAGAACAAAGGAACAGGAGAACAAGAAAGGATGTACAAGAGAACAAAAGAACATAGCATAGGAACAGGAGAACAAGAACAACAAAACAAAACACCAAATCAGTATAGGTGAACAAGGGTGTATGTTGAGCGTCAGTGAGAAAGATATGTGAGAGAATTAAGTACCTTGTGTGGACAGAGAGAGAGAGTGTGAGAGACAGGCAGATAGAGAGAGAGATGCCGCGGGAATATTGGTGACAAGACTCGCCATTGAGTTGGTCCTTGGCTGGGATCACATGAAGATTAGCCACCCCCCTCCCCCCCTCCACTACCCCTGATGATTTTAAACACCGTAATGCTATACCTAGGAAAGGGGGTTAGGTTAGGTTAGGTTAGGGAGAAGCTAGGAAAAATTATTCCTTCCCCCAGAGAAGCAGAGAGGTACACACCCACACACACACATACACCGTTGTAACGTACATCATTATTTCTGATTGATGGTTATATAACGTGTATATATTGATTAAGTAACTGTATTATAGTTTACATTAAGAAAGTACCTACCAGAAAGAGGAGTATACAGGGTGGTGGAAAAACTAATACCCGGTTTTAAATGGTGGTGTATTTTTATGACCCTGTATGAATGAAGGCTAGTTAGTTGTGCAAATTAGCTTTAAAACTGATTATCAACTCTTAGGCACTACCCACCCCATGACATACCCACCCCGTGCCCATGACATACCCACCCCATACCCCACTCTTGGTAGGTTATAGTAATGATAAAATAGATAAGATCTCTCGCCTGTCGTTGAGGTTGGTGACACTTTGTTTAACTCACTACTTTATCGAGCTCCTGGTGGGGGTGAGGGTTGGGGTGGGGGTGAGGGCGGGGGTGAGGGTGGGGGTGGTGAAGGAGGCGGTGGAGAGAAGGAAAAGGAACATTTGGTGTAAGTGAAAATGGAAAAGAACAAGAAGAAAAAATAAAGAAATTGAGAAGAAAATATAGGAGATGAAATAATAATAAGACAAAATAAGGAACGAGAGGAGGAGATAGACCAGGAAATGTAAGATGGAACAAGAGATCACGTGACACTGCCTACAACAATCCCATCTACCACCCCCTACCGCCACCACCACCACCACCACTACCACCACCCCCCCGGACCATGGTGCGTCTTGTCCACCATCGGATAAGAATCAAAGGAAATCAACTGTTAGTAGTAAGCATCTTCAGGACCAACACGGGATCAGTGAGTTATCTGCGGCCACCTCAAGTCCCAACATGATTAGGTTATAAATACAATACCTCAAGTAGGGAGAGGTGCTGCTCGCATACTAAAGGCTGAGGCTCGCTTACCTAACCTAACCTAACCTAACCTAACCTAACCTAACCTAACCTAACCTAACCATCCTTCTAAGTATTGACTCTAGTATAAAGTACAGGTATAGTAATTAAGAGATGGTACCAATAACATGAAGGTGGCTCTTGACCCAGATGTGGCGGGAACTGTACCCGAGGCTCACTGAAGGTAATGGTCTTTTACACATGGTAATGGATGCCACCTGGTGTATGATCACTAGACCACAGGGAGCGCGAGGTGGAGTCGTGTTGATCTGAGGGCAGTGTCGTCAGGAGGGAGGGAGGGGGAGGGGGGTGTTGTAAGAGTTTGACGACGATAATTGGTCATCTGTGTTTTTTGGAGCCGTTGTGTTTGGAATTGGTGGTATCGTGTGTGTGTTGGTAGTCACTCCCCTGCCTTCTTTAGTCAACACACACACACACACACACACACACACACACACACTGTTTTCCATCTCCCAGCCACACAGGTCTTAAATAGAGAGTAAAGGAGAGTGATATATCAGATCCCCTTAACAAGTGTGCTTAGGATTTTTTTTTTGGCACTGTTCCATCCACCCGTCCATTCATCCGTCCATTCATCCGTCCGTCCATTCATCCATCCATCCATAACATTAGGGTCCGAAGTTTGTTTAGTCTTTTATTATTGTTCATAGAATTTACCTAAAACTTTGTAAGAGGTTCCATTTCTCACTGACACGAAAGTTGGTTGAAAATATACGCACTTTACTTAAGGTTAGGGATTTTGTTATTAGCAGAGAGAGAGAGAGAGAGAGAGAGAGAGATAGAGAGAGAGAGAGAGAGAGAGAGAGAGAGAGAGTTCTGTATAGTTCTGGGTCTTTTTTTGTGTTTTTCATCGTGAAAACCTAATGCAGTACAAGTGGTGATGACAAGTTATTCATTAGCCTACACTTGACCACACCACCATCACCTGTTTCTATACCTGGTGGCCTGCTTTCATCATTGCCTCCACCACTTATTTCATTCACCACTAACACCACCCCTTACTTCAGTCACTACTTTCCATTCACCACTAGAGCACCATTTACTCCACTCATCACCACTGTCATCACTACCCTCACTATTACTATCACCACCATTCACCACTACTACGACTACCACCACCACCACTTACTACCCCCACTACCACCAGCACCACACCACTCACCACCACCCCTCACCACCACCCGTCACACCACCCCCCCTCACCACCATCGGCAGGGTCGGTGTTATGGCATTATAATGAAGCGATCAGCGAAGATGGAGTCTTAAGGGAAATACCACTAAGGGCGAGACCCAGAGCGCCCCGGACCACCGTACCAAATCCTTAATAACGGCCCGGTCCAGCCTCCTGCCCGGTCCAGCCTCCTGCCCGGTCCAGCCTCCTGCCCGGTCCAGCCTCCTGCCCGGTCCAGCCTCCCGCTCGTCTCCCCGCCCGCTCGTCTGGCCAATTGGACCACCGCCCGCTCGCCCGCCAGATTATCCGGGTGTTATTTGCGAATTATCCGTGTTGAGTCTCGTCAAGACCCCCAGCAGTAGTTAATTACTGTACCGCCTTCCTCCTGACAGCTGGTCGTCTCCCGCTTAGTTGACGCTGTTTTGTGTTGCGTTGATCTTGTAGTGTTGTGTTGTGTTGTGCTGTTGTGTGTTGTTGTGTTCTGAGTGTATGGTTTGTTTATAATGTTGTGTGTGTTGTATTGAGAGAGAGAGAGAGAGAGAGAGAGAGAGAGAGAGAGAGAGATCTGGTGGTAGGAAAGAAATATGAGCGGGTGGACCAACACTGTGAATTATCTTGTCCGTGGCAGGTAAGAGGCAGAATATAAATAGATGTCGGATCAAAGGTGTGGCGGTATTAGAGGACAGGTAACATAAGGTTATAAGGCAACACCTGCAGTATAAGGAAGGAAGACACCCGGGTATTAGGGGCAAAGAGGGAATAGGCGTATCGACCTTTCCAACGGGACAACATATGTGAAGCACTCAAGTTGACCTGGATATAACATCACCGAATGCTATCTCAACCCTGAACTAGATACTAAGTGCAGTTTCCAAAAGGCGGAGGAAGATATGGTGTTTAAGAGTGGATTTCCAGATACAGTTTCCAGGATTTAAGTAAAGGGTTCCAGCAGTATATTCCAGTTGTGGGTTCCAGCAATGGCAGATACCAGATGAGGTGGTTTGTGAGGTCAACTGAGGTAAATTATGCCATCAACCTCCAGAACAGAAGCGCAACAATAGCATACTCCACCCCATCCCCGCGGCGGCTCACACACACACACACACACACACACGAGTGCTGGTTGGCTGAGGAACGAGGTTACTGGTTTAGCTTTCTACCGTCTATAACACAGTATTACCTCAGTAGTTCTTCGGTGTTCTGAATGCAGGTCTTTACCCTCTCTAAGGTAGCCTCTTAAGTCTGGTTCCATAGTCTTGACCACCCTTAAGTAAGTCTAGGTCCATAGCCTTGATCAGCCCTTCAGTAAGTCTGGTTCCATAGCCCAGACCAACGTTGACCCACCTCGAGTACCTGTAAATTAACCGACCTCACCACACTGTGTCCTCCACCCGACGAAAAACTAATTGTGGCCGACCCCGGATCATCCTAGATTATCCTTAGTTATCCCTATCATCCGGACGATCGGTGTTACGTCCTTATTGGGTCTTAATAACGGAGGTTCGGGGAGGAGAGCACACATACCGCGGTTAATCGGAACGTTGGACCGCGGTTAATTCGTCGGGACGTTTGGTTGCGCGTGGTGGAGAGGGTATCGGCGGCTCCTCCACGTATAGAACTATGTAACTGTGCTAAATGAGGGGGGGGGAGGGTCAGGCTAGCTACCTGTAGGATAAATGTGTGTGTGTGTGTGTGTGTGTGTGTGTGTGTGTGTGTGTGTGTGTGTGTTTTGTATTGTTTTGCTGCACACACACACACACACACATACACACGATATCAAAATGGTAGTTGTACCCAATTCTCAGAGTTAAGCCATAAATCTTTATTATTATTATTATTATTATTATTTTCATTAATATCTCTAATACCAACAATATACAGCATGGCGGCCTCTTGCCTTTCTCCTCTCTAATATAATCAGTGGAAAGTGGAACTCGTAAAGAATCGCCTGGATGATATAGATATTAAGTGAAGAACGAGAGAGTAGATGTGGGTGCTTGTGGGCTCCTGGTGGGTGGTGGTGGTGATGATGGTGAGTGATGATGATGGTGGGTGGTGATAATGGTGGTAGTGGTGATGATGGTGGTAGTGGTGATAGTGGTGGTATTAGTAGTAGTAGGCAGGGGACGTGGCGCTGCAGCAAATGAAGATGTGGAGGAGGAGGAGGAAGAAGAAGACGGAAGAAGAAGAGGAGGAAGGAGAAGAAGAGGAAGAAGAAGAAGATGAAGAAGAGGATGAGGAAGAAGAAGAAGAGGAGGAAGAAGAAGAGGAGGAAGAAGAAGAAGAGGAGGGAGAAGAAGAGGGGGAAGGAGGAAGAAGAAGAAGAAGAAGAAGAAGAAGGAGGAAGAAGGAAAAATATGAAGAAGAAGAAGAAGGAAAAAGAAGAGGGAAAAAAAAGAGGAGGATTAGGAAGAAGGAGGGGGAAGAAGAAGAAGGGGGAGGAGGAGGAAGAAAAAGAAGAAGAAAGAAGAAGAAGAAGAGAAGGAAGGAGAGAAGACGAATCAATATGCCCGCTGCGTCTCTCAATGCCTTTAATAACTTTTAACTTACTACGTTCCAGATGTAATTTAAGGTGTTGGCTCAGCATGAAGACTCTGAGATATGATTTGGTCCAGTAGTCTCAGCACCGGCAGTCTGAGTTTATCGTCGGAGACTTTACTGAAAAACACCCATGGAGAGAGAGAGAGAGAGGTGTGTGTGTGTGTGTGTGTGTGTGTTAACAGAGGAGGGAGGTAATGGAGTGATGTGGTGGTGATGGCGGTGTCGTCTGGAGCCTCAGCGGGGATGAAACATGTGTCGCGGATTACCTCTTGAGACGCCCTTAACTACCACCCGTGAGGTTATTAATGAAGGTCGTTTAAGTGTGTCTGTTAGTAACTGTTAGCACCATAGTAGAGAGCCTGCCTGATGACTGGACACACCTGGGGGAGGGGGGAGATTGAACATAAAAAGAAAGGAAAAAAAAGCGTGTGAACAAATAAGTTTTTTTTTATTTATCTTTTATTAATTCTTCATTATTACGAAAGTTTAGTTATTTATTATGGATGTCAGAAGAATGATTAGTGAACAAGTCAGTGTATATGTTCAAAGGAACGATATATACTTACAGGTGTTTTGGGGATACAGGTGCATGCAGACACACCTGTGTTTAAATGATGGTAATTAATCTGAAACGTATTTGACATTTGAAGATTTTGGTTCTTATATTTAATTATACTTGACATTATTGTAGGAACGTGTGTGTGTGTGTGTGTATGTGTGTGTGTGTATTTAAATGTGTTTATGTAAATGTGTTCTGTGGGTGTACGTATGTATGCATGTGTGTGTAGGTAGGTAGGTAGGTATACAGCTGCCAGATGTGTATGTGTGTGTGGAGGGTAGGGAGGTGCCTGGCCAGAATGGTAAGTTGTCCCTCTAAGCCGCCACATCATGCCCGGAATGCAAAAAATTATGTTTATGTGTCTGGACCATTATTAACGAGTCTATTTGTTTATTGTCCTGGTTTATTAATTAGTCCAATTAACGAGCGTGATGTATACATACGGTATGTACACACACATACGTACACACATGCACACACTGTTACGACCGTGTCGTATTTTTCTTTTTTTTTGTTATATAACCTGCTTCCATGTTGTTCCATATTATTCCTGTAATGATGTGTTATATTTACAATTATATAATCTAGTCACCTTACCCTGTGCAGTTAAGGTTTTAACTGTTATTATTTGTTCAAGCCCGTCTTATTTCTTCACTTAGTATTGTAACAAGCATTGTTTGTTTCTCTAACGACCATCTGCATCGTTAAACGACCCACAGGCGGGTCGCACTGGTGTGGCCGGAGCCGACCTTATATATAGGACCCATCAGCAGACAGAGTTCAGTCCAGTCCTCCTTGTCATTCAGTTCGCGTTCTTTTGAGTGACACTTGTCACCTGTTACTTATACTTCATTTCATTTCTGTGATTGTTCCTGTCACCACCAATGTGGTATATTTATGTGAGCACCTATTTGTGTCTCTTGTGTGTCCATCAGTGCTTGCTTAATTACATTTAAGTAATTCAGTGTTGTTTCACGTTAGTTAATTTCAGTGTTAGTTTTTATATGTTTATGCAGTGTTAACGTAATCCAATGCTTTATTTTTATTCTTTTGATGTTTCGATGTTTAGTATCACTTGTCTTAAAGGTTTCGATTGTGAATCAATTTGTTGTGACAGCCTACGAGGCTCTTTATTGCGTTAATATTTCATTTAATTAAATTCTTAAAGGTTTACTTTATTCATTTCCCTTTTAATTTGCTAAACTTTTTTTGTTTGGTTACGCCTAGAACCTGGATATTAAAGTAAATTAAGAGACGGCGTAACAACTATAAACACATGTATTCACACACACATACACACACGTATTCACACACACATACACACACGTATTCACACACACACACACTCACTTTTCTCTTGGGACCACGTGAACATTAGACAGCTCATCTTATTTCACCTGGTGCTTAAACAGCGTAACCTAACCTAACCTCCCCATCCCCTCCAGGTCATATTGATAAGAGACCTCAATTAACCTGGAGTGTCTGGTGTTTAGGTGAACTTCTTTATTATTTGTGAATGAATATTTTGTACATTTCTTGTTTGTGTTGTAAATTACTGTTTGTTTGTCTCTGTTAATCATTCTTTGTATTTTTATTTTATTTTATTTTATTTATTTTTTCTAAGTTGGTGTATTTATCTTTTTTATTTGTCTTTTTTATTTATTATTATTATTATTTTCTTAATTTTTATTTACAAGTATTTTCTTAAAGGTTCTGGTACGATAGTTAAACAAGACTTTGTTTTAACTAATAACACATTAATTAATATCACACCTTAATCTACCATATTAGGTTACCTTGTTCATAAGAGGAATTAATTAAGGTACGCCAGGTTGATAGGGTGTCTTGGTTAATTACAGGTAATTAGTTGTAGTTAGTGTTAAGTCATTGTGATGCATTTGGGTGAGAGGAAGTTGATAAGGGGAGGAAGGGAGGGGGGGGGTAAGAGGAAGTAGGTGTGAGAGGCAGTGGATGTAAGGGAGGCAGTGGGTGAGAGGTGACCACAGTGACAACAATACAAGGCTTCTGATTGGTCCTTCTCTGTCGGGTGAAAAACATGACGTAATCCCTATTTTTCCTTTCTCACAGCGGGAGGCAAATGCTTTATAACCTCTCTCTCTCTCTCTCTCTCTCTCTCTCTCTCTCTCTCTCTCTCTCTCTTCAGCTCAGGGTATTAAGACATCACGTTGAAATGAAAGTCTGGTGGCGCGTGTGATATACGAACAGTATATTCTTGCTATAATGTTTGTCCTATTGAGTAATTTTGAACGAAAAATCTTGTAATGTATGTAATTTCAACGTGTATGTAATTTAGTATGGATGTCTATTCTGAATTAAGAATCTTCAGGTCTTACTGTTAATTAGGTTCAGTGTTTTGAAATGTGTGTGTCAAGTACTGGAGAGATTTACAGTGACAAGCTCGACCATCCATCGAATTAGTCACGGCAATGTGGACGAGAGAGGAGGACCTGTTGGAGCCGAGACCCAGACGAGGTGAGGGAGGGGGTGTCGCTGTCGTGTGGTATAAGGGAGTACTACTTTAGTTTCCTCTCTGTGGGCTAAAGAGTGAATATCATACGGCAGGCAGCAGTTTACGAGCGAGAACCTTGTTGTAGGAAAGAAGCTGTCAATAAGTCAGTCGTGAAAGATGGATATATGACTCACTACATAGATAAGAATTCAATACATATCATTACCATATTGTACCTTCATCGTTTAGCTAATATTAAACAGTCTATCACCTGAAGAATCTTCACACCATGTTATTTCAACTAAAGATTATCCACCCAAGCGCTATTTGGGGGGAGGAGGAGGTTTGGTTTGGTTTGGTTTGGTTTGGTTAGGCTAGGCTAGGCTAGCGTTTGGGTGGTCAATCTTAAGGTGAAATAACCTGGGTGGATATTCTTCAGGTGATACTAAATACCTTCACACCCGTTATATTTTTTTTACATGTTGTTCATATCTTAAGTCTATTTTTCTAATATTTTTTTTGTGAATGAATTCCTAATATACCCAGCTTGTATTTCTTAACGCATTTGAAGTGGAAAATAAATCCCATCTTGTTAAGCGAATGTTGAGGAATTTTTTTTATCGGGTCTTTACATGGTGAGGAACTTGTTTGGTGTCTCTTAACGCCTGTGTTTATTATCTTACTGTTTTGGGTCATTATTATCACCTTCCTCTGTCGTGTAATACCGTGTGGTCCTGTAAATTAGATACACCAGATGGTTGACTTCCTAATATGAATTTAGTTTTGCAAATGAAAAAGTAACAAATTAAATTAATATATATATAAATCTAAAAATAATAATGTTGGACTTCATCGACAGTAATCATATAGGGTTTTACAGTATATATATTAAATAAATAGAAAAAATAATTTATAAAAAAACACATCGAATATTAAGAAAAATATGAAAATAAATTAATGATGTCATTCAAGGCTAAACTTAAGCTGAACTAGTCATGAAAAAAGTGAATAAATAAATAGATAGATAAATAAATACAACAAACAAATAAACCGAAGTTACTAATATAAAGATAGAATAAAAAATTTTCAATAATATAACAAGAAAAAACAAAACGGATAAACCAAGTCAATTTACGCATGAGAGTAAAAGAGTAGAGGGAGCAGCAGTGGACTATCTACCCTGGCGCACCCCCACCCACACGGCCTGCTTCCGCTATCAGCTGTGTATCGGCGGGCTAAGCTGTCACCCACGCGATTTACGGACCTATTGGCCACACCAGTGTATCTTGAGCAGTGTTTAGTGTTTACCAGCTGCCAGAGGACCATATCTCATGTATTTATCTGTAGAGTTCTGTGAATAATATATACATTCATTCGTTGCTTTTTTTTTAAATTTTGCTGTATTACAAGTTGAGTGAACTGTCCATCCAGTCTATTTTTCAACCTCTGACAGTCAATTTTAATATTGTCCTTCATTACTGACTGACCGACTGACTGACTGACTGACTAAGATAATTTTGATGAATATAGATGAAGCGTTAAGTCAGAGAGAGAGGATAAAACAGCGATGTATAAGAAAAAATATAATTGCTTTTCTGTAGCGTTGAGAGATGTCGATGGGAAAATTACTATTATTATTATTATTATCATTATCATTATCATTATTATTATTGTTATTGTTATTGTTATTGTTATTATTGTTTGTAATACTAATTGCCGTAACAAATAATAGTTTCACCACTCGTCTTAAACCATATATTTCCTAAAGATGAAGAACTAAGATACAGTGGATTAACCTCTTCAAGAGAAAAGAAAACCTTAACACTGCTAATTCTCGGATAGGCCTGGTGGGCATTTTGAACAGCTGACCTTGTCTCAAACCTCACGTCTTTAAACCACACGTCTTAAACCACACGTCTTAAACCACACGTCTTAAACCACACGTCTTAGATCCCATATATTAAACGTCACCTCATAAATAAAACATGCCTCAAAAAGTTAAACCACTCCTCGTTTCAACAGTACATGTCTATAAGTTAAACCAGGTGTATCTTTGAGGTTCACGACCATAATTCAAGGTGCGTGTGTAGGGTAGGTTAATGACGGAGGCTGCCTGGAGGAACATTCCGCGAGGACCACCCTGCTGTATACTGCTGGGAAAGAGGTCGACACAGTGGCTGGGGGACGAGGTCGACACGGTGGCTGGGGGAGGAGGCGGCACGGTGGCAGGGGAGGAGGTGCACGGTGGGGGAGGAGGTCAGGGGCAGGGGAGGTGGCACAGTGGCTGGGGAGGATGTCGGCACGGTGGCAGGGGAGAGGATGTGCATGGTGGCACGGTGGCTGGGGAGGAGGTCGGCACGGTGGCAGGGGAGGAGGTCGGCACGGTGGCAGGGGAGGAGGTCGGCAGGGGAGGATGGCACGGTGGCTGGGGAGGATGTCGGCACGGTGGCAGGGGAGGATGGCACAGTGGCAGGGGGAGGAGATGTCACGGTGGCTGGGGGAGGAGGTCGGCACGGTGGCTGGGGAGGAGGTTTGGCACGGTGGCAGGGGAGGAGGGGCAGGTGGCTGGGAGGATGTCGGCACGGTGACTGGGGAGGGGAGGTCGGCATGGCAGGGGAGATGTCGGCACAGTGGCTGGTGGCTGGGAGGAGTGGCACGGTGGCTGGGGAGGATGTGGCACGGTGGCTGGGGAGGATGTCAGCACGGTGGCAGGATGTCGGCACGGTGGCAGGGGAGGAGGTCGGCACGATGGCTGGGGAGGAGGTCGGCACGGTGGCTGGGGAGGAGGTCAGCACAGTGGCTGGGGAGGAGTCGGCAGATGGCTGGGGAGGAGGTCGGCACGGTGACTGGGAGGAGGTCGGCACGGTGGCTGGGGGAGGAGGAGGTCACGGTGGCTGGGGAGGAGGTCGGCACGGTGGCAGGGGAGGATGTCGGCACGGTGGCTGGGGGAAGGCTGTCGGCACGGTGGCTGGGGGAGGATGTCGGCACGGTGGCAGGGGAGGATGTCGGCACGGTGGCAGGGGAGGATGTCGGCACGGTGGCTGAGCACGGTGGCTGGGGAGAGATGTCAGCACGGTGGCTGGGAGGAGGTCGGCACGGTGGCTGGGGGAGGAGGTCGGCACGATGGCTGGGGGAGGATGTCGGCACGGTGACTGGGGAGGAGGTCGGCACGGTGGCAGGGGAGATGTCGGCACGGTGGCAGGGGAGGATGTCGGCACGGTGGCTGAGGGAGGCTGTCGGCACGGTGGCTGGGGAGGATGATGCACGGTGGCTGGGGGAGGAGGTCGGCACGGCTGGGGAGGAGGTCGGCACAGATGGCTGGGGGAGGAGGCACGGTGACTGGGGGAGGAGCACGGTGGCAGGGGAGGAGGTCGGCACGGTGGCAGGAGGATGGCACGGTGACTGGGGAGGAGGTCGCACGGTGGCTGGGGAGGAGGTCGGCATGGTGGTGGGAGGATGTGGCACGGTGGCTGGGGAGGATGTACGGTGGCTCGGCAGGCAGGGGGAGGAGGTCGGCACGATGGCTGGGGAGAGGCAAGGTGGCTGGGGAGGAGGTCGGCACGATGGCTGGGAGGAGGTCGGCACAGTGACTGGGGAGGAGGAGGCACGGTGGCTGGGGAGGAGGTGGCACGGTGGCAGGGGAGGATCGGTCAGGCGGCACGGTGGCTGGGGAGGAGGTCGGCACGGTGGCTGGGGGAGGAGGTCGGCACGGTGGCTGGGGGAGGAGGTCGGCACGATGGCTGGGGAAGGAGGTCAATTGTTCCGATCATCTGATGTTATAATGTTAATTCTCAGGCATCACGAGTGGTTAATGTTTTGGTATCGGTGTGTTATCGTCTTACTGGTTAAAGTTTGGTTACCTTAGAGGCTTAGATATTCAATCCCCAACAACGGATAAGATTTGGTTACGTTTAATTGTCAAAACCAGATTATACACCGTCAAGCTTGATGTACAGGACAGAAGCTTACAGAACTTAGCTTATTAACTTACTCCCCGCCCAGGTACGTACATTTGATATCATGGAACACCTGAATATTAAACACCTCAGCCTATTTCTCCTAATGATTAAATTATTTAAACTTTTCTAAAGGGACTTTATCGTGACTGCCCGTGATGACCTACCCTGTACTCTGTAAATATTGGCAGGTGACTTAATGCATATTTTCATAATAAATTTCATATCTCCGCTGATAACTAATTATTTGTTTTAATAATTTCACCTAGTGTTTATAGCACTGACAACGGTTTAATAGACTTGGTTTTTCTAGCGAGTACTGTAGGGCGGAGACCGGCCTTGCATAGTCGGAACAAAAAGTAAAAATAAAGAAAAGGAGAAAAAAAGGGAAATTTGTACTTATATTGATTAAAAGGAAAGAAAGAAACAATGGTAGATTTACTAGTTTTTCCAGTTGAGAAAAAAAACAGTACTGTACTCGACATAATCTGAACAGCGCCTTGCCTCACCTCAGTCAGGGATGATTACCGAGCCAATGACGGAGTACACGAAAAATGACGCCACATGAAGCCTGATATAAACTTTCGAGACACACACAACGAAGCCCAGAGTTGTAGAGTATTACCATAAACTGAGGCAATAATACGTTCGACTCCTGAGAGACTCACTTCCAAGTCTTCACGTATTAGTTGAGAGATCATGGTGATATTATACGCCCCTGTGTTGACCTTATGAGATGATGATTAACTTTGGCTTAAACACACACACACACACACACACACACACACACACACACACACACACACATACCTCTTGGGAGTAATTTTTGGTGTGATATTGAGTTCAACGTCGGTGTTACGTGCATGTTCTGAGTTTCCAGTCAGTGTTATGTGAAGAATGTGTGCGTGTTCTGAGTTCCCTCAGTGAGTGTTATGTGAAGGATGTGTGCGTGTTCTGAGTTCCCACAGTGAGTGTTATGTGAAGAATGTGTGCGTGTTCTGAGTTCCAAGCGAGTGTTGCGTGAAGGATGTTTGGGTGTTCTGAGTTTCTCGTACAGATTCTGTGAATATTTTAAATGCTTTCACCTCTCTCTCTCTCTCTCTCTCTCTCTCTCTCTCTCTCTCTCTCTCTCTCTCTCTCTCTCTCCAGCGACCTTCCGACCAGCCAGTATTGCACCCAACCAGTCTCCTCATCCTGGGCAAGGCACCTGAGCCCGCCTAATCTCTATCTTCCAAGGATGATTTACGTGGCAAGAAGGACCCTCATTACACACTCGTTCACATCTCCCACGGGACTCCGTTGACGGGAGGTGAACGATGCATATAAACAAAGCCGGTGTTGGTAGTGGTCTCGTCTTCCTGTGGTCATATCCGTGGAATGTTTAGCCCCTGGACGGGAGGTACTGTCCGGATAACGGGGCCAGATATCCGATGTTAGATTTATGCTCCGTGGGTCAGGAATGCGTGTGGCCATTAAAGGCGTAATTAAGCAGTTTGTGTTATTTACGGTCGGGCCTTTATTGAATATTATTTTCTGGGGGAGGCCAGCACCAGCCGTCTTAATCGGCGTCTCAATTAGGCCGAAATTCCCAATGAAAAAGTATAGGAAAATGGTGCTTAGGAGACGGCAATCAACAGATCATAAGAGCTAATCTCGCCATATTTTAGACCAAAATGGACGGTTGACTTTAACAAAGTTGTTAAGATGGTGGCCCACGAGGTAGTGATGTGGGGCGAGGGTGTTGTTAAGTTAGGGTGTACTGTACTGTCCCAGGGGTGTACTGTACTGCCCCAGGGGTGTACTGTACTGCCCCAGGGGTGTACTGTACTGCCCCAGGGGTGTACTGTACTGCCCCAGGGGTGTACTGTACTGCCCCAGGGGTGTACTGTACTGCCTCAGGGGTGTACTGTACTGCCCCAGGGGTGTACTGTACTGCCCCAGGGGTGTACTGTACTGCCCCAGGGGTGTACTGTACTGTCCCAGGGGTGTACTGTACTGCCTCAGGGGTGTACTGTACTGCCCCAGGGGTGTACTGTACTGCCCCAGGGGTGTACTGTACTGCCCCAGGGGTGTACTGTACTGCCCCAGGGGTGTACTGTACTGTCCCAGGGGTGTACTGTACTGCCCCAGGGGTGTACTGTACTGCCCCAGGGGTGTACTGTACTGCCTCAGGGGTGTACAATAATCAATTAAATAAGTTGGGGTGCCTAATCTTCACATGATCTAGTAAAGCTGTAGGGAAGACATGCCTAGAGAGTATAAGGTGTTTCCCCCAAGTAAACATTTCACCCAATAACAGCACTGACTCGTAAACTATCGTACTACTAAATTACCTCCCTCACACCTAACCATGTAACACCGCATCTTGTCTTAGTCACAGTTCATACACAAAGATGGCGTCTAAATTACTCTAAGACTGTCGTAACGAGACTCATCCTCTTCCTATAGTAACTTTGGTGTGTTGAAGTGACTGACCATAATATTTATTTGTTGTTGGGTTTTTTGTTCATTCTTTTCTTTCTTTCTTTCTTTCTTTCTTTCTTATAGAGGACGCGGCACTATACAAGCAACGTTCAATCCCCCATCAACTGTCACCACCAACCACCTCAATCCTCCCATAAAACTTACCTGACTTGAACACCTGTGAAATTAATTACCTCATTTTATCATTTATTTTATTGACTTCGTATGTTTTTTTTTTTCCTATTTCTTTATATTTGTTGTTAATTATTATTTTTTATTTGATTTGCATATTTTTAGCCATTGACATATTTAAGACAAGTCATATTTATTCTCTGTTGTTAGTTGATGCATTGTTATCTAATTTATATTTATTAATTAATTTCGATTTTAATTTTATTTTCATGTTTTTTTTAGTTTTTTATATATATATATTTTTTTATTATTTTTTGTTTGTTAATTTACTTATATAATTATTATATATCTGGTGAATAAATGTTTTAAAATTATTGTGAGTCATCTTATATCTCCGTACTGAAGGGGTTTAAGGCGTGGTACTGGAGACTACAGCGGTGACTTCAATGCCTGGACACTGTGGCAGTAGTGATCACAGGTCGACCTACGTGTTCGTGTTTACTTATTGGTAGGTAAAGATGGTTTGGTTTTACTCTTGTCTTTTTGTTTTTTGTTTTTTTTCTGCCGTCTTGAAGTTGGTGTCTGTTTTTTGTGTTTTTTTGACGAATACAAGTGTTTTTTTTTTAATTTGGTGATTTTTTCTTTGTTTAATTTTATTGGTATATTATTGTTATCGTATTTTATTATTATTATTATTATCATTATTATTATTATTATCATTATTATTATTATTATCATTGTTATTATTATTACTGTTGTTACTCTTACCACTCCTTTTCTCTGGTGTTGTCAGCTAGGTAACAAAAAACATTGGCAGCATCCCAACAGAAGCTACTTGTCCGCCCCCAACCATCTGGGAATCCGTCCAGTTACACAGACCAGCTGTTGTGGGTCACTGACATACTGTACACATTGAAACTCAGCCTTGACACTCATGAGGAGGAATGTTGGTTACCAGAGATGAACGTCCTAACCTTGTTGTTGGGTAGGGAGGTCAACCATACTAGTACAGACACACAGACAGGCGAAAAGACACACACACAGACAGACGAAAAAGACACATACATTCAAACAGACTAACGGACACGACTGCTTTATCGTCCCCCTCGAGGATAATGACTTCACTCAGTTCCCACGGTGACCCTCACTAGCCCCGGGGAGGTACTGTACTTGTTTTAATCCTCTATCTTGTAGCAGGTGTGGAGAGAGAGAGAGAGAGAGAGAGAGAGAGAGAGAGAGAGAGAGAGGAGGGTGATGCTATAGTGGTACAGTGTGTGAGGTGGAGCTAACTGCCTTATGCCCCTTCCCGTCGCCGCCTCCCCAGCACAGCAGCTATTCACCAGAGAAGGACAGACTAAGTGGTGTACCTAATGTGCTCCCTCAGTGACACAACTCTTCCCCCTTTCACCCTCGGATCAGCTGGGTAGTTTTCTTTTCGTTCATTATATTGTCATTTTCCTTTTTTTTTAGTATATGTACTTTGTGTAATGGCTGTTGGGGGTATTATGTTGGGGTATTATGTTGGGGTATTATGTTGGGGTATTATGTTGGGGTATTGTACACGATGTTTTATTGGCTGTCGTTCCGTTTGATGTGTTCAGTCATTGCAATAGTGGTAGTTAGTATTAGTAGTAGTGGTGGTAGTAATTGTAATAATATTAGTGATGGTGGTATTAGTGGTAGTATGTATGTGTGTGTGTATGTATGTATGTATGTATGTATGTATGTATGTATGTATGTATATTTTTATCTACGAGATTTTTTATACACCAGTGAGGTTTAATGCAGTTATTGATTTCTTGGTATGTTTATATTTTATTCCGTGTGTTTCTTAAAGATTTGCTGTAATTGTCTCGTCTGTCCCATTCCACCTGTCCGTCTACCACCGCCCCATTCCACCCTGTCCGTCTACCACCGTCCCATTCCACCCTGTCCGTCTACCACCGTCCCATCACAGCCATCCATTAAGCACCCCGCGGAAGATGTCAACAACGTGTTATCAGAGGTGATGGTGGCAGTACTGTAGGGTGATATACCATTAGCACCCCGGCCACCACACAACCCTCCCCTACCACCACTCACTCTACCAGATCTTCAGCCTGATGTTACCATACAAAAAAAGAAAGACAAGTCCCCAAGGTTCAGCTGCATTCTTTAACGCCGAGGTGTTTGTATAATGGTGTACTTAATGTTACTTAACGTCCTGTGGACAGTGTTGATTGTGTTCCGGTCTCAGTTCCTCCTCCTCGTTGGCAACGTTTTTCAAGGCATAGTGCCGGGAGCTTAAGCTACTAAAGGTTCATTGTCAGGGGATACTAACTACCACTGCTGTAAAGATGGCTTTCAATAGCCCTAAAAGGTGCTGGCCAACCTTAAGGTGGCGGAGTGCGGCTTTTTCTAGGCGCTGAGATGTAAATGGTGGCGGCTGGCGGGGGTAAAATGTCACCGTGTAGTACTCCCGCCGCCGCCGCCCCACTGTTGCCAGCTGGGCGTCTCATCCTCTCTGTTATTACTTGTAATCTCATCGTAAAAAACTTCATAATGGAGAGTCATCTGCACTGACTTGACATGATGGAATAAATAATTCAGTGTGTATGTGAGATAGCGAGGCATCACATGTCCGCATATTGACATAATCCGCGAGCTGTGGCTGGCCGTCACAGAAATGATATCTGGGCCGCCGCTCCCCGCGGATCCCAGCGCCTGTAAGTTGGTCTAATGGATACATACACAAGACTTAATGGCATCAGACAGTGGCCGGTAATGGCATCAGACAGTGGCTGTATAATGGCGCTGATCGCTACCTTTACCGGTCGGCAGGTGTTGGGGGCAGACACCTGGACCAGCGCTACCAACAGCTTCCTCGCCCACAAAACCTTCCCTCTATCTCCGTACTCTAACATTATGCCTTAATCCCCCTCCACAAATTAACCAGCAGGGCAATATACCGAGTTGATGTATGTGTTATTTACTGGTGGAGCTAAATACGGAGACGGGGTGAGCGGTGGAGCATGAGGCTGGCACCAGTGAAGGATGGAGATGGTCAGGGATAAGTGTAAATTGAAGCTGGACTGAGAGATGATGTGTTGTGCTCTTGTTCTAGTGATGCAGGTCCTCCCTCACGCCCTCTTGCTGCCTCTCATCCTTCCCCCTGCTGCCTCTCATCGCTCCCCCTGCTGCCTCTCATTCTCTCTCACATCCTCATTCTTCTTTCACTCTCCTCCTTAGTCTCTCACCCTCTCGTTGTATCTCCATTCCATCAGGCATTCCCTCTCACACACCCTTCCGCTTCCCTCACAACCACACACTTTATCTGCATCACGCTTTCCCCTCACACACCCTTTGCAACCCTCTCGCCCACACTCTTACACCACCCCTCTCAACGTCACACGCCCTTCATCACCGCTGTCACCCACACACTCTTTTCTCCCCCCCCCCTACACACACTCACACACTCTTTTCTCCCCCCCCGACACACACTCACACACTCTTTGCACTCTCTTACCCACACTCTCCTTCCCTCACTTGCGGGTTAGAGGAACTACTGATATGATGAATGTTGGTTAGTGTCAGTGGAGTGCATAGTGATGAAACGGACCCTTCACTCTCTACCTCGAGCTGAAACTCTCCCTTAAATATATGAAACTTCGCCTTAAATACCTGACAATAACTGAAACATTCTCTTTAATACCTAAAAACTGAAATTTTACCTTAAATACCTACCATGCCCTGAAACTACCTTAATTACCTGAAACTGTATCATAAATTTCTATTAACACCGTGTTTCTAAGGTTGGGTGTGCAGTACAATCGTGTGTGTGTGTGTAAGGGTGAAACTATGGGCAAGTTTCTTTACGCCATTTGCCTCTGTCTGCCCAGCAGTAGTTGGGGACGTAGATGTTAATCGATTTGCGGATCGTGTTCCGGGGTAATGGTTAGCCAGTGCAGCTGGCGAGTTGTCCGGTCTTCTCGGACTGTTCCTTGACACTGGGTCATGCAACTCGTTAACTTAGGGTGTGGTTGTTGTGTTGGCGACAGCTTCTGCACCTTAAAAAAATTCACGTCTAGGTGGCCCTCGGGCTGGCCATCCTCGTTACACGAGGGGCAACCATTATCCATTACGTGTGTGTTGCTTCATAGGGTGAGGATGGTGACGCAATCGATGGACGGAAACATGTCGGTAACAACAAACTGAGAGGGTGACGAGGTGTGGATGACGCGGTGTTTTTTCCTGATTTCCCGGAACTTTCAGGAAATACCTAAAAAATTACCAGGACTACGTTGTTTAGGTGTTAAGACAGACCAAACCCAACCTAATCTAACTTAATCTTTCCTACTCTACCTTAATCAAACCTATCCTGACTTGACCTGATCTAACAGAATCAAACTTACCTCAATCTGACCTAATTTACCTTAACCTAACCTAACCTAACCTAACCTAACTTCACACGTATTTTGAGACTTATTATGAAATTAGTTCTCTTCATGTCATAAAATAATCACTAATGATTGTGTATATCCTATATGTGTTTGTCTGTATAAGCATTAAGTGTGTGCGTCTGTATGTATGTAGATACGATTGAGTGTAAAGGAGATATGAATGAATCTTTCTACGAGTGACTAATGCCACTCTTCCACGTATATACTTTCAACGTTAGAATTTCCAATCTTTGTCAAATGTTATGAAAGAAACACAACGACAATATATGAACAGCTACTAATACAACCTGTCGTAAAGTAACCATGTGTAAAGTTAATGTAATATCACTTATGAAGGAATGTAAATGTATCAAGATGATTTGTTCAAGTTTGTATTTATTTTAGTCCATTCTGTCCATGATTATTGATATTTAACCATGGTGCAACGCTAATGGTCGACTTGGCTTAGCCTCGGTGTGGAGTCGAAGCCTGGACGGGGTATTTAATAAACATTGTGGAACCAAGATATTTACTCGACACATTTACATCTCAGTCTCGTGTAGTTTTAGTTAATTGATAGAAAACAAAAGCGGTGAGAGAGAGAGAGAGAGAGAGAGAGAGAGAGAGAGAGAGATGATCAAGGTACCAGCAGGTGGAGGTGTGGTGATGGAGGGAGTGAGTAGACCTTGAGTGAGATGCCCACCTTACCTTGTGCCTCCCTCCCTCCCTCCCTCCCTCCCTCCCTCCCTCCTTCCCTCCCTTCCTCTCCTTTACCACACTCCTCTCCCCCCTCTTCCTTCACTCACTCCTCCCTCTCCTCACGCCTCCCCTCTCTTCCTCCCTCTTACCTTACTCCTCCTCCTCTTCCCTCCCTTACCTCACACCCTCCCTCCCTTACCTCACACCCTCCCTCCCTTACCTCACCCCTAAAACATAAACACCAAAATTAACTAAAAAATACTGAACATAAATGATGCTGAGAAACACTGGAGATAAGGTGTCATTATTTGGTTTATTTATTATCGTTCCTAACACCTGATGACTCGCCACCCACCTTATGTCCACCTGGGGAGGTTAGGTTAGGTTAGGTTAGGTTAGGTTAGGTTAATATATTAGTAATTTCTTTCGTTTCTACCTGAGTGTTTAAGCTATATTTAAGAGGTGTTAATAGCAGCATCACTTTCTCCGTCCGCCCACAAGAATTCCACGAGCCGACGAGAATCACTTCGGGAGGTTCCTCTAAATTGATGGGCTCCCAGGTAGTCAGGTATTTTGTCACTTACCTGCCAAAATCACCAGACCAATTGGCTTGTCTCTCTTCTCCCTCCCCCTTCCCTTCCCACTCCTCTTCCCCCACCTCCGTATTCCCTATTCCCTCGTCCTCCTCCTCCGTATCCCCCCCTCTCCCCTCCTCCATATCCCCCCCTCCTCTTCCTCCGTACCCCCAACCTTCCCCTAATTACTGTTTACCTGGACACCAACCATCTCTTATGTCTCTCTTCTCTCACCGTCCATCAGTCTCTCTGTCTCTTTCTGTCTCGCTTTCTCACTATGCTCATTATCTTCTCGTTTCTTACAACTCCTTCCGTCTCATTTTAGTATTCTCGTGTTTTACTTCTGTTATTCTTTTGTTTTTACTCGTTCGCCATGCTAACTTGTGCCACTTTTCACATTATAGATTTTTGCTGTGAATTTTGTGAACTTTTTGTAATACGCGACATCTGTTTGGGCTTAGGTAGGTGACCCCGGGTGATCTACCGGACAGAATTACCTGCAGTAGTCGTGATGTTTAACCCGATGGCTGAAAATTGAATGATTAAAAAAAAACCGACCCAATGCAATCCGACCCGACCCGACCCGACCCGACCCGACCCGACCCGACCCGACTTAACCTACCACACTCTGTCACAACTCACTGGTGTTGTTGTTAGCATAGTACCAGGGATCAATTTAGGTAACGGTTATCAGAGGTTGGTGGTAGTTATTACATGACAGGTGCCACTCCTAAAAGAAGTTATTGATGGTGCAGATCATTGGTACTCTAGGTCAATAGTATAATTAGTTAGTGGCACTGTTAGTGACAGTTAAGTGTCCGTAGCTACTAGACACCTTGTGTGTGTGTGTGTGTTTAATTTTTCTTACAAACACTTATTATTTTTAAGGTTTCAAATCTCTACCGCTATGAGTGTCTTATCTCCGTTTTCCTTTACAAATATTATCACAGACGAAACTGTCTAAAAAGGTTGTGTTTATAACACTTGCGTCAGTACAGTCAACAGTACAATCACAATATTACAAGTACAATAATTTGTTAGTCTCCTTCATAGCCATGCGAGCAGCACCTGTGTCGTACCTACACACGGACAGGTATAATGATAACACTTGTACCTACATGGCATGACAAGTGTCCACGTATAAGCAGGTGTGGTTTACCCCTGTAATTACCCGTAAAGGTGACCTGTGTGTATGTGTGTGTGTATCAGGCTGGCGGCCCGCCACGCTAATAAGGGATATCAACGAGTATATTGTGGACATAACGTGCCTGCCTGCTGCCACTACTGGGTAGGATTATGTCTTCGTTAGGTTAAATTAAATTAAATAAAATTAAATTACAGTAGGACATATGTCAAGTTCAGTTCATTTCGGTTAGGTTAGGTTAGGGTGGACTAAGTTCGGTTAGGTTAGGTTGATACGTTGGATTTGAGCGACAACCAACCGACGTCATCACGGGTAAGGACCAATCGTCCCAGGCCATGCCCGCAGACGCGTGGATTGTAGCAAATTGGTGGCGGGAGAGTAGGGCCGTCCCCTGTATGTAGTTAAGGACCCACCTGCAGGAGGCGTGCCATTAAGATTCTCGAGCAGGGCGCCTGGGATCCTGCTAATGGGCCCGGCCATGAACACGACACAGGAAACACTGACGAGATCATAGCATTATCCTGTTAGGTGTAATTGTGTAGCGACACCCACGCATACACAACCTCCATCAAAGGGCTTGCGACGCCTCCTCCTCTCTCCCTCCCCCCTAGCATCTCTGGGTGTAAGTACCTACAGTACTCAATGAGTTCGTCCCGAGGTGTACTCTGGGTGTACATGATGCTGTTGTTGTACAGTACATTAGATGTATCCTTTATTCTTGTTAATTTGTTTCAATTTTGCTTTGAGTTGACGGTAGAGTTTATTTGTCCTCTCCGTGATCACTGCATGAGACAAAACAAAGTTTCCCATGACCTTGTCTGTCTGTCTGTCTGTGTCCATGTGTGGATATGTATCTATTTATTTGTCTCTCCATTTTGGCACTTGGGATGTCTACTAGTGTGTGTGTGTGTGTGTGTGTGTGTGTGTGTGTGTGTGTGTGTGTGTGTGTGTGTGTGTGTGTGTGTGTGTGTGTGTGTGTGTGTGTGTGTGTGTGTGTGTGTGTGTGTGTGTGTGTGTGTGTGTGTGTGTGTGTGTGTGTGTGTGTGTGTGTGTGTGTGTGTGTGTGTGTGTGTGTGTGTGTGTGTGTGTGTGTGTGTGTGTGTGTGTGTGTGTGTGTGTGTGTGTGTGTGTGTGTGTGTGTGTGTGTGTGTGTGTGTGTGTGTGTGTGTGTGTGTGTGTGTGTGATAAAGAACTACCATACTGACTCACTACCATTACTACTTATCTTACTTTATTAAGGTATTTACTTTACGTATATCACTTTATGTTACTTACTTTACTTATCTCTGTTACTTTAGGTTACTTAAGGTAGGCGTTTATTCTATAATATTTATCTTATGTAACTTATTCTTATTTATATATCTCACTTAATTGCTCACTTAGATATCCTACTTAGGCTATATACCTTACTTATAAACCTTACTTATATACCTTACTTATAAACCTTACTTATAAACCTTATTTATATCTCACTTTATATATCTTACTTACGCCTCACTTAAATACCTTACTTATAGGTCTCACTTATACGAGCAGGAGAGAGGCACTATTAGGTTTAAGTGGAGAAGATAATTTAACGATTTACTTATAAAGCCTACTTAAGTGGTTTTGGGGTGATATAAGTGTATTTTTGGGGCGAGTTTAGTGGTTTTGGGGGTGAGATTAGTGGTTTTGGGGATGAGATTAGTGGTTTTGGGGTTGAGATTGGTGGTTTTGGGGATGAGATTGGTGGTTTTGGGGGTGAGATTAGTTGTTTTTGGGGTGAGATTAGTGGTTTTGGGGTGATATTAGTGGTTTTGGGGTGATATTAGTGTTTTTTTAATAAAACTTAAGGTTTGGGATGAACTTATTGGTTTTACAATGGCTAATACCAGTAGTGGACGTGTTAATTTCATGTACATTATTACAAATTTCATCTAATAAATTCAATATTAATTATAACGTATCGTAACTTGAGTATAATTGGTCTATAATTACTTGTAGTGTATTAAGTTCGTATATAATTAATCTCTTGTTGTTAGAAGCCATGCTTGTTTATATAGGAATTTATATGGTGTTTATATATTTTCTTCAGGGAGGCAGTTTGTGTGGTTATGTTTATTTATTAATTTATTTATACTCGTGTTTGATTATATTTGTGTTTACTGATTGAGGTTATATGGAAAAGAGGAGTATTTACTCAAAGTTTACTCGTTGTAGTAATAATAATAATAATGATAATAATGATAATAATAATAATAATAATAATAATACATATTGATAGTTATAAGATAAATCGGTATTATGAGGTGCGGCAGCCGAGTGAACACAGTACTCTCCTTTTTTTTGTGGGTCGTTGGTTCGCTACCGGGGCACCCCTTGTCGACCCAACTGTGATGGGGTAACGTGGCTCTAGTTGGGACTGCAAGGGAGAGCGAGTGTCCTAGCCAGACACTTCCTTCTCTTGTGTACCAAAACTCAGTAACTAATGTCCCGTCAGCCGTATGAAAACCACAATCATTTACCAGCATTAACTTTATAATGGAGATCCTGGTTGATTATAATTAACCCGTGAGACTCAACAATGAACCTTATCTCCCTTAACAAAATCTATCTAAAACCAATTTGTAAAAAAAGAAAAAAGTATTTCTACCTTTTACGATGCTATAATGTGTAAACTAAATAATTTGAATTGTATATTTTATGAGGTAAAGGCGGTAAATATAGGGTGTGTAGTATATTAATGTTGTATTAGACCTTAATAAATAATATTCGTCGTAAAACAAACATTCTGACACTGGAAAACAGGAATAGTTGGGATGGTGGACAATTAACACGGCGAGGCAGAGACTTTAAATTGGCCCATTACTGCCTTAAAGATTTATGGCTGAGAGGTGAGAGGCAGCTGACCACCCTTACCTGTACCTGTCTGTGTGGCGTGTAGGCCTGTCTCTGTCTGTCAGTGTGTCTTGTAGGCCTGTCTGTGTGGCGTGTAGGCCTGTCTCTGTCTGTCAGTGTGTCTTGTCGGGCTGTCTGTGTGGCGTGTAGGCCTGTCTCTGTCTGTCAGTGTGTCTTGTAGGCCTGTCTGTGTGGCGTGTAGGCCTGTCTCTGTCTGTCAGTGTGTCTTGTCGGCCTGTCTGTGTGGCGTGTAGGCCTGTCTCTCTGTCTCTGTCAGTCAGTGTGTCTTGTCGGTCTGTCTATCTCTGTCTGTGTGGTGTGGGTACTATCTCTGTCTGTCTGTCTTTCTGTCAGTATGTCTTGTAGACCTGCCAGTGTCTCTTTTATGCCTGCCTCTACCTGTCAATGTGAAATCTTTTATATCTGTCTGACTCTCTGTACCTGTCAATTGTGTGGTGTAAATCCGTCTTTCTGGCGCAAGAGGCTCTGTGGTCCTCTTTTATTATAATTTCAACACTGCTTAATTACCACTACATTGTTATTGTGTACTTTAATCTTTTTCTTTGTATCTATCTAGATTTCTTATCAACCTTATCTCCTTACTGTGTTTATTTTGTGTTTATTAAGTGTTCTTGTTCCTGGAAGATAAGAGAGAACCGTAACTCGTGATTCCTTGCGTCCGTAATAAAATCCTTTGCGTCCGTGTGTCCGTCGCCGTCCGTGTGTCCGTCCTTGCGTCCGTGTGTCCGTCCTTGCGTCGTGTCCATCCTTGCGTCCGTGTGTCCATCCCTTGCGTCGTGTGTCCGTCCTTGCGTCCGTGTGTCCGTCCTTGCGTCCATGTGTCCCGTCCTTGCGTCCGTAATGTCCGTCCCCGTCCGTGTGTCCGTCCTTGCGTCCGTGTGTCCGTCCTTGTCCCGTGTGTGTCCGTCTTTGCGTCCGTGTGCGTCCGTCCTTGCGTCCGTGTGTCCGTCCTTGCGTCCGTGTGTCCGTCCTTGCGTCCGTGTGTCCGTCCGAGGTTGTACACACGATAACTCAAGCAAAGGACAGTGGCTCTTACTAGTACTTTGTGTGTAGAAATATGATAACAAGATCTCGGACCAGTTTGATAATTAGTCTGTTCTGTAATTACTGTCCTGAGTTGTGGCTCCTTGGATGTGGTCACTTTGAGGCCTCTCTCTCTCTCTCTCTCTCTCTCTCTCACACACACACACACAAACACAAAATTACCGTTTGTTTTACTTTAGTCGACCAATGTTTATATATAGAAACGTACACACACACACACACACACACACACACACACATTTAACCCTTCTCACAGCCGGCCCCTGACACACACATCCATATCAAAACATTCATCTGTCAAGGGGGGGAGCTCATCAGTACACGCGGGGACCACCTCAGTGTCACAGCCGCATCACCCGCACACACGTCACACACATCACGCATGGCAGTCACACGCCGCTCCCTCCACCTGTTTCTCATGGCAGTCACACACCGCTGCCCCCAAGACCTTCCTCATGGCAGTACCTGTGGTGGTGTTGTTCATGGGAGTACTGTGGGATGTTGTTCATGGTAGTTGTGTGGGATGTTCTTGTTCATGGTAGTACTGTGGGATGTTGTTCATGGTAGTTGTGTGGGATGTTCTTGTTCATGGTAGTTGTGGGATGTTCTTGTTCATGGTAGTACTGTGGGATGTGTCTTAGTTGTGTGGGATGTTCTTGTAGTACTGTGGGTAGTACTGTGGGATGTTCTTGTGGTAGTACTGTGGGATGGGTAGTTGTGTGGGATGTTCTTGTTCATGGTAGTACTGTGGATGTTCTTGCTCATGGTAGTACTGTGGGATGTTGGGTAGTTGTGTGGGATGTTCTGTTCATGGTAGTACTGGGATGGGAGTACCTGTGGTGGTGTTGTTCATGGGAGTACTGTGGGATGTTGTTCATGGTAGTTGTGTGGGATGTTCTTGTTCATGGTAGTACTGTGGGATGTTCTTGTTCATGGTAGTACTGTGGGATGTTGTTCATGGTAGTTGTGTGGGATGTTCTTGTTCATGGTAGTACTGTGGGATGTTCTTGCTCATGGTAGTACTGTGGGATGTTCTTGTTCATGGTAGTACTGTGGGATGTTGTTCATGGTAGTACTGTGGGATGTTGTTCATGGTAGTTGTGTGGGATGTTCTTGTTCATGGTAGTTGTGTGGGATGTTCTTGTTCATGGTAGTTGTGTGGGATGTTCTTGTTCATGATAATTGTGTAAGATGTTTTCATTCATGGTAATTCTCTGGGTTGTTCTTCACGGCAGTTCTCTCGCTGTTTTTGTTATACATATGTTATCGCCATATTTGTTCACCACCTCAGTATGCCTCGGTGTGGTTATATTAGTCTTAGTATTAGTATCTACCTCAGTGTTTTAACTTAAGGTAAATAACAGTAGCGGTGACGTGGATACACCTGTGGTGTAATGTTCAGCATGCTCGCCTCGCAAGCGAGCAGACCCAGGCTCGATCCCCGGGCTGGGTGAAACTATGGACAAGTTTCTTTACGCCATTCGCCTCTTGTCTACCCAGCAGTACTTGGGAACCTGGATGTTAATCGATTTGCGGAACGTGTCCCGGGGTAATGGTTAGCCAATGTAATTGGCGAGTTGTCCGGTTTTCTTGGACTATTCCTTGACACTGGGTCATACAACTCGTTAATTTAGGGTGTGGTTGTTGTGTTGGCGACAGCTTCTGCACCTTAAACAAATTCACTCCAAGGTGGCTCATCCACCCAAGAGGAAAGCACTGCCACCGATAATGTTCTGTACTCATTACTACACATACCAACTGTTCTTATTTATTA
>NW_024738608.1:9580090-9590090 GCF_018991925.1 Homarus americanus | reverse complement strand
CGTGTGGGAGGCGGCGAGGGATTATCACTAACGTCGGTCATAACGGGGCAGATGAATAGTGTTCTTACCATAGACACTTTAAACCAGAGGACTGGAGACGCTCATACTTAGGTCCACCATAGTCACTGATGGTGCGGGTACAGCTGCTTGTAGTACAGTATATATATATATATATATATATATATATATATATATATATATATATATATATATATATATATATATATATAGATAGATAGATAGATAGATAGATAGATAGATAGATAGATAGATAGATAGATAGATGATGCTTTTCAGATATAAAGGTCATCACAGAGTACATTACATCGTTAAAATATGCTTAAATGTTGGATAACATTGGGTTTTCTTGGTAACCAAAGGAGAACCCTACAGCAGGGTGGTGCGGCTTCCCTCTGATGAGGAAAATGCCGTGTGGCTTAATGCGATGTCAATTAGTGCAAGCAGTCTGAAAGGTCGTGGTGAAACATTTCTCTGTTCATTAGACTTTGACTGCGACTTGTGTCACAGCAGAGGGAGGAGAGCGACTCATGGGACCTCCCACGGTATTCAAGGTAGTTCTCAAGTCATGCATGAAGCAGTCCATTGCCGCCTCCAGACCGACAACAATGGCTTCTGCTGTTGCTCGTGAACAACATCGCAGAGAACACCTCGACAATAGCCACATGATTTATGGCTTTGAGAAGTTGACAGAGAAAATTTTAGATTTTTTTTTTTATATTTCAGTATAAAGGACAGCGGATATGATGTCAGTGTTAATGGTGGACGACATTGGGAGAAGAGCGGTTCAATTCCTCTATTTCAAGGGCGTACAGTCCCCCTTTAAAGAGTTCCTTACGACTGGTGTGGGCAGAGAAGGATGGTTACGAGATTTCGAAGCAAAATTTCAAATTGCAGAAGAACAGTCTCATACTGAGGAAGTCCTCACTGCTGTCAACAATCATTACACCGACCATCTAGCAGTACATACAGTGAGGAGAACCAACGGTAATGTATGAAAGATGGTCCATGTAATAAGGAACCGTTTGCTGGCAGAATTATACCACTATAGCTTCAACATTTTCCGAATAATCACTCGCTGAAGAGAAAAAAATGGATAAAGCAGAGTTTAATTAATGATGTAATTGCATAATATACCTTTGTAATCACGAAAATATTAACGCATACTGGAGAAATGTCTCGGTTATATTTGGGTTTAGTTATATACAGTACGGTACGTTGCTCGACACATCATCTGACGTTATAGGTGGACGTCGTGTATATTAGATTCATCCATTATCTCAATTTACTTCACACTGTTTAATATTTTTTAGTCTGACGATTAATTTTAATATTATTCCGATGGGGTTTGAATATTTATGATGCATCGAATACAAAGGTTTTACAAGACGTCTTTATGTTTATTAGTAAAAAAAAAGAGATCTGGGGCTTTTGTTGGGTCATCTTTAGGTAAAAACATTATTACTAGACAAATTTTGAGTAATGATTTTACATGAGATGAAGAAATAATTTACTTGCTGATTAAATTTACGCTAGTGTATACCATATGTAAATTTACTTTCCTGGTGCGAACATTTTTTTATAATTTTAAAATTCTCTCATGACTTTTTTTTTTAAAAGTTTTAGAGGCTATGATAATTTTTTTCTTCATAATTTAAAGAACTGTAATTACGGTACAGAATTTACATACTATATATACAGTACAGTTCACGTTTTATGTACTGTGCCGCATGATCTGAGGACTGTATTCTGAGACACAGTTGAAATAATGTTCAACGTTATGTTATTGTCATTCAGAACGTAAGTATTAATTAATAATACCCTACCCTACCCTACCTTACCCTACCCTACCTTACCTTACCTTACCTTACCTTACCCTACCCTACCCTACCCTACCCTACCCTACCCTACCCTACCCTACCATGAGCTCACCGTCCCACTGTACAAGCTTTCATTATTTTTGTATAATTATTCCCTCAACTACATAAACACCGATAAACAGGGGCACATTGAGTTCCACCATTTTGTCTGAAAGTTTGTCTGTCTGTCTGTACCGCCGCCTCACCCACGAGTGTTGTAACAGGCAGCCAGGTAAATCATTGTACAGGTGTGAATTTGGGTCAGCTTCTGTGTGTGTGGGTCATGGTATTACCTGTGTGTTTAGGTGAGCATTATGGGGCGTTGTTTCACGTGGTCTTATATCTGTCTCTAGTGTGAACTCAAGGTACGTCGCTGATATAATTGGACCTCAACTCATCTCCCTACTTCGAATCACAGATGTATTTTATATTTTTACTCTTCAGTGGATTTGATTCTTCAACGACCGAGATTGTTTGAGACATTAAAGTTTGTCTCACATTATCGCTTATACTTTATCTTTAGTATTTCTATTAAGTGTCTTCTTTTAGCGTGTTTGTGTCTTATTCTGGTACTTTTTGGTACTTTTACTGAGGAATGTGATCTATAGTTTGGTTATTTGACAGGGATGTGTTCTTAAACTTGTGTTCCGCTGAGATGTGCAATTTTTTTCATACTATGCAGAAAAAAAAACCAGTTGTATATTTTGCTTTTGCAGAACACATAAAAAACTTGTGAGAGTTGCCAAGGGAGATAAAATAGCCAGAAGTTTTGTGTGAGCGCCGTGTTGCATCTGGTGTTACGTGAGACTCTCCATTACACATAAAATGCATTCCTATCCGCTCACTCACTCACCCGAACGCTCGCCACTTGTCAACAAACCCGCGAACGAGTGTGGGATTCAGTGAGCGCAGCCTCGGGGGCGTGCTAAAACTTAGGCAGGGGCCAGGGTGAAGTTACCTTACTCTCTTAAGGAGAGACCCACTTAAAGCTAATTGTTGATAATTGCCTCTGACAATGAGGAGAGGGGCGGGACTACACATGGGGTCATGACTGCGCTACCACCCAGTTTCCGTGACTGGAGCCAATGAGGGAGTCGGACAGTGTAAGGATCATGTCACGTCCTCCAATGACAGTGCTGGCGGTATTTAAGAGGTGGGAGGGTGATGTCGTGTGGCGAACTTTAGAACGCTGCCTCTCCGTGCTGTTATTATAAAACATTACGTCAATTTCAGCATTAAATAACACAAATAGACGCCCAGAAACAGACGTACAAGTTTATTACAACAAAACCCAACAAACTTATACGAGGAAACTTTCTAGTGACAACACCTTGCAAATGATGGCCAGAAAAACGAAGTACATCTGTTGTTGACTCAAGTGTTCTCCCTGACGCACCCGGGGCTCAAGTTCTGCCCATCGGGGGAACCTCCACTGAACTCCGATTTGAACCACACGTACTGGAGGCTGTGTGAGGGGGTGTGTAGGTGATGGTGGGGGTAGACAGACACAGACAGACATTGACAGCTTATAGTTAATGGAGGAGATACGTTTTCCCTCCCTCCTCTCATCTTCTCTCCTAACCCTTCTCACGTCTCTCTCGCTCTTCCTGCTCTTCTCCTTCTCTCTTATATCCTCTCATTTATCCCACCTTGTCCTCTCCCTCTTTTCACCAGCTTAGTTTTCTCCGACTCTTCTCTCGTCTCTTCTCCTCGTCCTCCTATCCTCCCTCCACGCCCCCTACTCTTCCCCACACCCTTTACTCTCCCTTCTGCCTTCCTACTATCCCCCCATGCCCCCCCCTAACCTCCTCCCGTGCCCCCTTACCCTCCCCCCGTGCCCCCTTAACCCCTCCATGCTCCCCTACCCTCCTTCTACGCCCTGCTACCCTCCTTCCACTCCCTCCTTCCAATCACTCCTACCCTCCCTCTACTCTATCCACTCCCTCCTATCCTCCATCCACCCTCCCTCCTATCCTCCCTCCTACCCTCCCTCCTACCCTCCCTCCACGCCCTCCTACCTTCCCTCCACGCCCGCCTGTCCTCCCGCAGCTGGTTACTGAAGGCGTGTAGTGGTGATGGTTGTCGTGGAGATTTTAACTAGGTCTTTGAGGGGAACTACGACATCTGGCGGCCACTCATCCCTTCATTCACACCCTCACACCACCCCAGCGGGAGGGAGGGAAGGGAGGGAACCTTGGCTTAATCCAGTCGGCGGGAGGGAGGAAGGGAGGGAACCTTGGCTTAAACCTGTCGTTGGGAGGGAGGAAGGGAGGGAACCTTGGCTTAAACCTGCTGCTGGGAGGGAAGGGGGTGGGAGGGCCAGGCTGCACGTATCCTCCGGTGGTCGTCTTCAAGTACTTGTGGTTGAAAGGTTATTAACTGCGATTTGATACGTCATTGACACCTTGTATGATCAGGGAGGGAGGGAGGTAGGGTTATGATTATCGTATGGGGGAGAGCCAAGCAGAGTAGGTGGAAGAATGGTAGAGGAAGTGAGCGTAAAGGAAAGTAGGAGCAAAGGAAATGAGGAAAGAAAAGAAGGAAGGAATGAAGTAGAAAAGGTTAGCGGGAGTACAACATATTTTACAGGCATTGGATTGAGTGGTACGTATTTTAAGTTAAATAGATTGACTGGAAGTTATAGGAGTCAGGTTAGTTTAGTGATAGGATATGATAGGTATAGGCTAGGTTAGGCTTGGCTATAGGTTCGGTTAGTTGAGGGATTGGTTAGGCAAGGGATAGATTAGGGTAGTCGACCTGTTGCAGATATTATACCACACTTAAAGTTGAAGAAATGAAAGACGGCGGCGGAGTGGAGTGCCGGCCTCCATGTGTACCGCCGAACGCTTTAGCCGTTAATGGGTTATGTCCACACTGTCCCACTTTCACCTTTTCACGGGTTTGACTCTGTTAGGGGTTTGGTTAGGTTAGGTGAGATAAGCTTAGGTTATTGGATGGGTTAGGACGTTAGGTTACGGGTCCGGGGGTTAGTGAGTCACGATCAGATTGGTTGTTTTTATGTCCAATATACTGTACAATATAGTGGTGTAAGGACCTCTTTTAGCACTGACTCCGCTCACACTCTCTCCTCCGCAGGAACACATGAAGAGTGCTAAGCGAGGTAGCTTGTATTACTGTAATTCTGTACTTCAGCAACTAAGGTCTTGAAGCACTAGCCTCAGTAGGTCCACACGCTAGACAACAGTTATTAAAAATTACGGGGGTTGTTGGTGATAGATGTGCTGTGTTTGTCACGTGAGGCCGCAGTGTCCCTTGACTGGGCTATTTTTTTTTATGTTCGATAAAAACTACGTGGACAAAGGGCTCAGTGTTTTGTATTAGAGAACAAATACTTCACACCAATTGTTGAGGTGTTTATTTCTGCGGTCGGCAAAAAAAACCTGTGAAATCGCCCAAATAAAATGGTCTTGGTTTTGTTTATCTGTCTTGCGGGTTTTTTTCTTTGATAAAAAATAATGTCTGGCTGTGGTAAAATAAAATATAAATACAAAGATTGGATATTTGTTCGTGTTTTTTGGCTTCCCGTATTCAACAAAAAACAGGGTATTGATGCGATTAAAACCATTTCTTGATAAAGTTGGACAAAAAGGAATATTATTTGTTTTTACTCGCCATTTCATGTATTTACAAGAAGTAGCATCCTCCTCGCGAAAAACCGTCCAGCAGACAGGTTGGGAAGAGCGTGTGTGTGTGTGTGTGTTTGGTTAATGAAACGCAAAGATAAATACTCGATTATTAATTAATTGTTAGCTCGTTGTCTCCCATTGGTGGAGGATCGTAACCACGCCCTACATGTCCTGTGATCACTCATGTCTTTTTCTATAATTGTTCCATATCACACATGTCTGTCCTACTTGTTCCATACCATACATGTCCCACCTGACGATGTTCATACCCTCATACGGCGACTACAGTACATATTCCTTACCATACATATCTCATACAACACACAAGTCCATCACCACGCATGCCCTATAACACACATGTCCTCCACTACACATATCCTACAGGTTTCCCCCACACACACGTTTAACACATGTCCTACATCTGACGAGGTTCGCGTGTCCCCGTGTAGCATTATTACCTTCTCGACACAACTGAACGATAACAACAGCAACAATCGTGTCGGTCATAGAATGATAACGGCGGCAACTGTAGTGTGTGTGTGTGGTTCACCATTAACGTAGTGAAGGCATACAGTAGGTAACGTCGTGGTGGTTGAAACAACGGTGGGAGATGATTGGATAAGGCTGGGCGGCTGCCACCCTGCTGGCCATAACAGCAGCTGAGCACAGCGTCTGCAACAGCAACACATCGCTGGCGGCGGCCCACCGAGTCATTTGACTGTTGAGGGAGAAGTGTGCGTCATTAACCAGAGTTTGCCGCTAAATGTTGGTGGGGAGGAGGGCGAAGAACGTAATAAAATCCTTACCTTAATTATGTTTACAACCATTTGCAAGCCTAGCTATGATTGCCCGGACTTCTCTAATAACACAGGTTGGTGGAGGCATCGTTGAGAACTCCCGCCTCCCTCCCACGCCGGCCAATCACAATCCAGAGCGGCAGATCAGAGAAATCAAGCACGGGTTGTGACTGGCTGGTTCAGCAGCGGCGTCTCTTTCATCTACCCCCTCCGCTCCGCCCACCTTCTCACATAGCATGGAACTTGCAGGGCTTGAACCACTCAAACAAAACTATTTTGCTCGTTTACATGACATCTACATTAATTTTATGATCTCTTCATTACAACACTATCTACCAGATCTCTGATAGTGTTGTTTACATAATACCATCATACAGAGATAGAGACATGCCAGACGATCGCTCATAAAACGCTCTATGTACATCCTATTCAATTTCATGGAACCTTTTGTCATGGAGACCTCACCACCTGCACCCTACACACTCCCCCCAGGCCTCCTCCCTCACCCCTACACCTCACGACTAACTCTCACACACAAAGATAACTTTCAGATGAAGCAAAACGGAGGAAAACACGGCTGTAAATCGAGCAGAAGTGAGGAGAGAGAGTGAGTGTGTGGGGTAGCGGGGGTGGGTGTGGAGCCGGGCGGCCTCCCCCCCACCCGCTCCGCTGACCACCCACGAGACGAGGCTGCTGCACCCCTCCTACCCCCCCACCCTCACCCAAAACCCCCTCCCAACGCCCATACTCCCCCTCCCCACGCCCTCCCATGCCAGGCTCTCTGATTAACAATGTGTTTCATCTTACTTGGAGCTTACCTGGAGACGCTCCCTCCCGCCCCACGGCTACACTTACCTGCCTCCTGATCAAACGTAAAGATTAGATTATCTCACTCGGGAATATTGATCAGTCTTAAAGAGTCGAGAGACCAGGTAACCCGACACTAGCTGCCTACCACCTACGATGCCTTATAATGATAATAACATGAGACAAACAACAATGAAAATAAAGAAAATAATAACATAATAAACAAATAAATAATAGATAAATAAATAAATAAATAAATAAACAACAATTATAAGGAAAATACCAAAAAGAACGACAATGAACGTAGATAAATAAATAAATAAATAAATTTAATTACGCCGCTATGGAAATACAAATAAATTAATACAGTTCCTCGCTCTTACAATATAACTGTCAGTACTACCACATAGAAAATAATATCGATAGCCTTTATTACACACACACACACACACACACACACACACACACACACACACACACACACCTGCTGACCAAGGGATTTCTATCGAACATAAAACTAGTGAATAAATTATTTTTCAGTGGCTGTAATTTAGTTGTTGACACTTGGTATTATTGAGGTTGTCGTCATTGATGTTGTTGTTGTTGTGGTCATCGATGTTGTTTTTGTTGTCATTGATGATGATGTTGATTTGTTGCAAAGTTTCTTTTTTAATAAGAGGGGAGAAGCATGACGTCAACTATACCAGAATCACTCAATATCGTTCACTTCATAAAATAATATTGTACCATCACCTTAAAGATTTCATCATCATTTCTAGTCTTTAAATTACCTGACTTATCTAACCATCGATCACCGAGTCTGATTTCCCACCGAGAGACAAGAAACTTTTTATATTTATCACAAAAGTCAGTCAGTCCCGCAAGGCCGTGTTGTCCCGTTGTTGTATAGACGTCAATAGGTGGCTGGGTATTCGTTTGCTTCGTCTTCCTCTTTCGTGAAGGTGTGTGTGTGTGTGTGTGTGTGTGTGTGTGTGTGTGTGTGTGTGTGTGTGTGTGTCCACTCCAACGCCTGGCCGACCTGACCTGACAGGTAGAATGTTGTTCTTGGTGAGGGACAAATTTTTGTTTCATTTGCACATGTCTTAAAACACCCTTGTTCATTTATTAAGACATTGACGATAATGGAGTATAGAAAAAGACGAGCTAGATTAGGGAAAAGGAAGGGAGACTGGGGAAAGAGAGAGGGAAGATCAAAGAGGTAATTGAGAGGGCTAAGAGAAGGACTGAATGGGCAGAAATTGATTTAAGTCGTGGAAAGGGGGGGGGGGTGAAATTAGCCAATACATTCATGAATGACACACACAAACAAGTCTCTCTCTTTCTCTCTCTCTCTCTCTCTCTCCACACTATGATTGTAGTAAAGTGTGAAGGAGCGGTGATGAAGAGAGAGAGACAATGAGAGGGAAGAATGAGAGAGACAGATAGGAAGGTGATGACGACACGGGGAGAAGTATAATAGAAATGAGATGTAACAATAATGGAAGAATAGAGAGAATAAAGATGGAGAATATAAAGAATGGTGGAAAGTATACTTGTTTACTGAAAGGGTAATTGAATTAAGAAAACGTGGTATTATAATTATTATTATTAATATATTATTATTATTACCGTATTATTATTATTATTATTATTATTATTATTATTATTATTATTATTATTATTATTATTATTAGGTTCATGGAAGTTGAGATGTAGGATTGTTTGATTTTGTGTAGATGTACAGTAGTAGTGTATGATGCTGTATACTGTAGATGTTGAAGGCTGTATATGTTACAGTCAAACAGTATTATCGGGCATTTGACGAAATTAATGACATTTTTAGTAAAATAGCGAAATTAATGTTTCAATCGGATTACATTAGGTCCTAACCTAACCTAAAGTAACGTAAAATGACGTAACGTAATATGACGTAACGTTATGTTACGTTAGTTAGTTTAGTTAGGTTAGGACTTAACGTAATCCGATTGAAACTTTCATTTCGCTGTTTTATTGAAAAAAGTCATTTCGTCAAATGACCGATTATACGGCTTAACTGTAATATATATATATATTTATATATATATATATATATATATATATATATATATATATATATATATATATATATATATATATATATATATATATATATATATATATATATATATATATGCTGACGAGAGAAGTCGCCGTACACGACAGGGCGAGTGACGAGGATTCGTTCATGCTGCTGCCAGGAAGGGAGAGAGAACCTACTGAGGGAGGGAGACCAAATTGTCTGTTTCAGGAGGATAAAAAGGGAGAGAAGGATGAAGGAGTTGATAGAATATCCTTCGTGGATACTAAGGGAGGATTTGCTGAGGAAAGGAGCGTGAGAGGCGAAGAGGAAGCCAGGAGGAATGTTGATGGCCACGCTGGGACCAAAACATTGATAACAGATGCAAGAGAAGCATGTCAGACAAGCAGTGTGTCCCACGTTGTGTTGAGTGCCAGGCATGGTGTGGTCGTCCATGTGTGGGTGTGTTTGGTATAAAGTTGAGTGTGTGTGTGTGTGTGTGTGTGTGTGTGTGTGTGTGTGTGTGTGTGTGTGTGTGTGTGTGTGTGTGTGTGTGTGTGTGTGTGTGTGTGTGTGTGTGTGTGTGTTTGTATATTTATGCGTCCACCCATTGTATTATTTTTTTCACCAAAGTTGGGATATATATTATAAAAGTATTTTTAGTTTTGTCGTATTATATTTTGTGGGTTTTGCAGGCCAGATCATGACCGTAGTTATAAGCCTATTTGTATTATAATAGGGTTAAATATCTCTTGTTACTCTGTGTGTCCAGTTACTGATCTTGAAGCCTTAAGCCCTACAGTCGCCAAGGTGGTC
>NW_024738608.1:9535090-9575090 GCF_018991925.1 Homarus americanus | reverse complement strand
TGTTCCTCTCCTATATTTCCCTACCTCTTCCCTATCCTACTTACCCTCCCCATTCTCCTCTATCCCCTCTCTTCTTTCCCCCACTGTATCTCCTGTTCCTCCCTTCTCCACCTCTCTTCCCCTGTTCCTCCCCGTTATCCTCTGTTCTTTCCCTTCTCTCCTCCTCTCCCTTGATGACCTAAAGCACGGAAGCAGTAAAGAAAATAAATATCGATTATAATGGAGATGATGAAAGGGTAGGAAGGAAGGTAGAAGGAAGAGGAGGAGAATGAGTGGGAGTAGGGTGGAAAAAGACTAGGGGAGAAGAGGAGAAAAATACGAAGGCAATAAAGAAAGAGGATGGGGAGGAGAGGAAGGTGAGAGGAAGAAGGAGGAGAGGAACGTGAGAAGAATGAGGAAGAAGAAATAGGAGGAGAAGGAGCGAAAGTGAGAAGGGAAAAGATTGAGGGAGAGGAGGAGGAAAAGGCGAAGGCAATAAAGGAGGAGAAGGAGGAAGAGGGAAGAGAAGGAGGAAGAGGTATACAGCTTACCGAAACTACACGACTCTGGACTACTAATTAACCTAAGAGCGAAAGTAAAAGGAAAGTATCAGAAAAGTATAAGGAAAAGTAAAGTAGAATTTTTAAGAATAAATACTTTCTTGATTCAGCACACACAAGAACACCTATTATCACCTGAACACAATATTAATTAATAGGTATATATTTTTTTTTCCCCAGGACATACAAAGCCAAGTACTCGTATTCTAAACCGAGAGAACACCTGAATATAATCCTAATCAATACGTGTTTTTTTTTCTAGTATGCACAAATCACCTTCGGGTTACTATATGTATTTTTATAGACAGAACATCTTTTAGCACCTGTCGATAAATGAACACAAATCACTCCTAATACAAGAGATGAAACACCTGTAATAACACCTGTAACATCCCTCCATCCCCTGTTAACACCTGTAATAACACCTGTAACATCCCTCTATCCCCTGTTATAGGATCATATTAGAGAGACGCCTCGTTTTATTTTGTCATTGAAGAGTATAATAGTTATCTTTTACATCCGCTAAAAAAAAAACCATGTTATCATTGCGGTAGAGATATGTTATTGTGCCGCTAAAGATCACATGATTATCACTCGAGTTGGGGCGAAACGTGTTATCATTCTTGGCGGAGGGTGTTGCTCTGTGGTAGTTATGAGAAGGTGTTATCATTAGAGAGAAATATGTTATCATCATATAAAACATTTGCTGGGATAACATTTAACATTACTCTTTCTGCATAATATCAGTTTATCATCGTTACAAGACGTGGGTTTTATCGCTACAACGTGGTATCATCTCTAGAACATGTTATCATCCAGTAAGACATCTGTCGCTAAATAGGAATGATTGCGAAAAAACAGAAATTTTGATGTATGTCAATAATTATATTAACAAACTAAACACGAATAGCATTATCACTCTCCTAACCTAACCTAACCTAAGCTCGCCTAACCTTTCTATACCTTACCTTACCTGTAGACCATGGTTGGGATACAGGTATAGGCCCGTGTCATAACATTTACTCTCGGGAATAAAGTTTTTCCGTGTGTGACAGATTTTCTCTCCGTCAGCGAGTGAGTGACGTCTAGAAACTATTGGCCGTACAGTGCCAACAAGAACCACCAACAGTGCCAAGTATTCTCCTCCACCATACTGTACAATGGCACGATTACGGGAGCATTACGCCAGACTAACTTACGTCTGTCTTCTGCCTGCAGTGGCGTTCTTATGTGACAAAACGTCAATATTTTCCGTTAATTGGAAATAAATCAGCACTTCTGTGTAGCACTGATCTGACTATAACGACCACTTCTGTGTAGGGCTGACCTCATTATAACGAGCACTTCTGTGTAGCGCTGCCCTGACCATAACGACCAACGTGAAAATACATCTCATGTGAATATCTCATAACGAGCAACTTAATATAAGGAGTAAATTATCTTCAACGACCACTTCTGTATAACGACCACCACACATTAGCGCACATTTCCATATAACGAGATCATGACCATTACGTTTTGCTTCTATTTAGCGGTACCCTGGCTAGAGCGTTCACCTCTCTATAACGCAACCCTGCGATTTCCTAACTAGCGGTATCTTGACCATAGCGATATCTCTACCATAGTCAACGCCCATCTCTATATAGCGGCGCAGGACCACTACTCTCCCTCCTCTCACCTTTAAAGGAAGCCACTATATAAGGCTCTTGTGACCTTATGGCGCTAACCTTGATATTGTTGTTCTAATTCCGCACTGCCTGTTTGAGTATGGCGCCGAGTACGAGGTTGATTGTGGCGCCGAGTACGAGGTTGATTGTGGCGCCGAGTACGAGGTTGATTGTGGCGCCGAGTACGAGGTTGATTGTGGCGCCGAGTACGAGGTTGATTGTGGCGCCGAATACAAGATTGATTGTGGCGCCGAGTACGAGGTTGATTGTGGCGCCGAGTACGAGATTGATTGTGGCGCCGAGTACGAGGTTGATTGTGGCGCCGAGTACGAGGTTGATTGTGGCGCCGAGTACGAGGTTGGAGTCTTACTGAATGTCGTCTCCTCTAGTCCTCTTCTTTTCCTTCTCATTCCCCTGTTTCTTCTTTTTACGCTCTGTCTTCTCTTTCCCCCTCCACCTCTTCCTCCACCCTATTTCTCCTCCTCTTTATTTTCTTCTTTTTCCTACCTCTTTTTCCTCCTTCCCTTTCTTCTTTCTCCTTTTTATTTCTTCATTTCCTGTACCTCCTCCTCCTCCTCCTCCTCCTTCTTCCTCTTCTTCCGTCCTCCTCCTCCTCCTCCTTCTTCCTCTTCTTCGTCTCCTCCTCTTCCTCTTCCTTCCTCCTCCTCCCTCTCCTCCTCCCTTCCTCCTCCTCCTCCTCCTCCTCCTTCTCCCTCTTCTTCCCTCCTCCTCCTCCTCCTCCTCCACCACAACACCCTCTTGGCCATCATTGTTTACCAAGAGACACCACCGTCAGCGTACTATGCACCTCCAGGCGACTCATACCAAGGGGCGGCTCCTGTGGGCGGCGGTGCAGAAGGGAGAGTCACTTAGCCCCTCTAATACGGAACCTGCATTCTCTTTACCTTCTTCAGGATATTGTACATAGTGGTCTCCTGTGTATAGTGATCTCCTACATATAGCGGTCTCCTACATAGAGCGGTCTCCTACATATAGTGGTCTCCTGTGTATAGTGATCTCCTACATATAGCGATCTCCGGTATATAAAACTACCCCCCAGCACCATCTTCCTCTATAATAACTCAAGTTGATTATGACAACCTCCTTACACCTGTACTTACCTCACCATGCAGGTAAGGGAGGCAGTATGGGCAGTTTCCTCCATACATATATACACACACACACACATACAGAAGTAACTCATCTTAGTGTATGGTATAGAGTCCTGGTGTATATTTCTGTATTTATATTTGATTAATGATAACTTTCAACACTTTTTTTTTCATTTGTTGGATAAATTTAATATTTTTGGTATATAAGTTATTTTTATGTAAGATAATATTTTTTTTTTATAAATTGGTGGTCTATTTATTTTCTTATTAATAGTATTTTATAATTTTTCGTTTTTTATTATTATTATTATTCGTATTTTATTTATTTTTTGCTTCGGTATTGATAAAATTACATCATTGCAACACTTATCTTTTATCACTCACTATATCACACTGAGGTACACTTAGTATGTATCACCACCACCTCGTAACAAGGACACATTTTCAACACTGACATTTCCTAGGAGACACATCTGACTGTGGCGGGTGTACATGGTGTCCGCATTCTAACACTGTTTTCTTAAAGGGTTTACGCCGTGTGGTACTGATTGTATAGTTAGGTGGCATTTAGAGAGATTACATTGGGTGTATTAGTATGTATTAGAGATAAATAACAGTATGTGTTGAATCGTGTATTAAAAATGTATGTATGTATGTATGTATGTATTTACACTATTGCCGTTGTAACTGTGTATGTGTGTGTGTTTGTTTGTGCTTCATGTATACGGTTATGGTAGAATATTTATAAATTACCGGTATACTGTTTAGGTTTTGTTATTGTTCATAGATTTACAGGTAAGGAATTTTTTTATGTGTATAACTGAGTTTTTGTTTTTGCTTTGAATGGTTAATTTTGCTGTAATTATTCCTTAGGTGTTACACATAGGTCAGGGTAGAGTTTTAGATGACCAAAAAAAAATTTCACTGATATTTTTGCGTTGAGGTCATTTGTTGTGATGATAAAATTGACTGTTTAAGTGACTACTATATAACAAGAAACTGTTTAGACTGTTGACTGGGTGTTAAACTAGAAGGACGTGGTAACTGGAGTGACTGTTGTATCTGAAGATATTATGGTGTCGGATATGCGTAGTGACTGTAGTGGTGTATGGTGATGATGGGAGGATTATAGTGTATCTGACTGTATGGTGTGGCGTGTGACTGGCGGTGAGTGGAGTGTAGCGGCAAGACCGGTGAGTGTTGAGAGACTGTGGGGAGACTGTTGGTGGTGAGAGGGCCAGCCAGGGAGGGAGAGTGCCGCTGCTAACAGTTGTCGTCATTCCCTCACTCTGTCACAACCACCACTACTAGCCCATAACTCCTGACCCAGACCCAGGTGGTGATGGTGGTGGTGGTGTTGGTGGTGGTGGTGGTGGTGGTGGTGGTAGTGGTGGTGGTGATGATGGTGGTGGTGGTGATGGTGGTGGTGGTCTTGTTTTTGTTATTATTATTATTATTATTATTATTATTATTATTATTATTATTATTATTATTATTATTGGTGGTTGTGGTAATATTTTTTTTAATAATATCATTATTATGGACGCTGCATCAACAATAGACTGGGCTGTAAACACTGGTAACTGGTTTAACATCCCCGCACTAAACCAGTGGACGGACGCCAGGTTTTCCTATCAGTCACGGCCTCTGCTGCTTCCTGGCTGTCTCTCGTCTCCTTCACAAATTCAAGAGTTATAAGGTGATAATATTACATATACTGTATGTCTGTATCTCGTGACATTACTCAGGACAAAAGACAAAACAGTTCTTAGATTTTTATAAATGAATCAATAGGTGGTGATGTACAGAAAGGTTAGACTTACATTAGTATTTGCTATCGGTTCATAATTACACGCTTGGTAAAGGTTAACATTACTACTAGTTTCAAATACGTTATTTTTGTCTCGGAGATGAACCAATACCGTTCCCTCAGAGGATTTAAAAAGTTCCCCAAATAAATATATAATTAAAACAAATCTAGGTGGGTCTATTTTAAACATCTCAAAAAAGTTTATGTTCATTATATTTAAAGTTTCTTAAAAGACACTTAAAATGTTGATGGCTTTTCGTTGTTAAAGAAATAAAGAAAAACACGTAAAAGTCGTCATAGAGAGAGAATGTGCACGCCACCTGCCTCAAGGTTGGACAGGTGCGGCTGACGTGTTTATTATGTTTGATAGACAGGTACGGTGTGTAGGAGTGACCCGGGAGCACAACACTGCGTTCATTCATGTGTCTTAACACCATCCCGGCAGTGAGGGGTAGCTAAGTGGGTGGTTCATGAGGGAGGGTAGTTAAGAGGGCGAGTATTAAGGGAAGTCAAGAGGTCGGCTAGTTTATGTCTTAATTGCAAAAGAGTCTTAGGGGAATATTAATAACGTATAATTATCTTGGGAAAGACCAGCTCATTATTACCACTTAATAACTCCAGTCTCGGTTTTATTTAATTTCTTTCGTGTTTACTTTGTTTATTTAGTGTTAGTGTTATGTTCTTTACACACACACACACACACACACACACACACACACACTTGTAATAAGTGCTTTAGATTTCCAGATACATGTACAATACACTAATATTCTACAGTGTCATCACATATTTCCAGTTCCTGTCTGTCATGTTAGAGATGTCCTGATCAAATAGTTAAAGAAATGGCCCTGGAGTCCACTATCACGCAGTTAGAAACTCGCTGTCCCCATCCCCTGTTCCCCTGTCCCCACCGTTCCCCGTTCCCCACCGTTCCCCGCCGTCCCCCGTTCCCCGCCATCCCTCGTTCCCCGCCGTCCCCAGCTTCCCGCCGTCTCCTGCCCCCTCCCACCGTGCCCCGCCGCCCCCTGCCAGGTCAGTGTTGTCACGGGGTAGAGTCTCGGCTGCCACACACATCTTGACTGATACTTGATGTGTTTGTCAGTGTGTGTGAGAGGGAGAGACGGGGAGGGGAGTATCGGGCACTGTAGAGGAGGACGAGAAGGTGAACGGAGAGTGGGGAGGAGATAGAGTATGGGAGGGGGGGGTAAGGAGGGAGAAAGATAAAGGAAAAGTGGATGGAAGGGATGGAAGAAAGGTGGAAGGGAAGGAAGATGATGAGAGGGAAGAGAAGGGAGAAAAATGAGAGGAATGGTGGGTGGGGGAGAGAGAGAGAGGGGGATGGGGCCCTTGTGTGGATGTTTGGGTTTGGGGTGTCAGCGAGAGACCCAGCTGGGCATTTATCCTGCCCTGTGAAGTGGCTGTAGCGCCTTCTGTAGACACTTTACTGCTACCTCACGACCCCCGGCGGTGGCTGTGACTACTGCTGCTGTGAATCTTACTGCGTCGCCTCCTCTCGTACCTTCGTCAGTACTTTCTTGGGCTGTCACCGTAGAAACTGATACACGAAATTAATATACTGTATTCCTTTTGTTTTATCTGTATACAACATTTTGTTTCATTACTGTACACTTTAAACTGAGGCAAAGTGGTGTTGTTTCATACTGTACACTTTAAACTGAGGCAAAGTGGTGTTGTTTCATTACTCTACACTTTAAACTGAGTTGGGATTGAGTGCTGTTCTGAGATGTGGGTGAAAAGGTTAGGAGATAGTCGAAAATAACAAGAGATGAAGAAACAAGGCTGATAAATGTGGGGAAGGAAGAACCGATTAGCAAACCCCACGACAGACGTAAGAAAAGAAGAAGAAAAGAAAAAGAAATAGAAGAAAAGAAGAAGGAAGAAAATAAAAAAGAAAATTGGATGAGAAGAAAAAAAAGAGAAGAAATGAAGGAAAACAAAAGACGACAAAGAAGAAAAAAAGGGAGAAAAAAGAAAAGAAAAAATAATAAGCGAAGATGACGATAAAGATTAATTAAAAATCTTTATACTTGTAGTAGAACGAGTAAGCGATAATGGAGTCTGTACCTGTTCAGTATGGAGTGACGCCACAGGTAAGATGATAATTAATATGCCTGTCTGTGATACTCTAGCTTCGTTTAGACAAAGTTAGGACGTGTTTATCATTGCTGTTATATAAACCCTTTGAGAGACCTTTGTATACCGGTAACAGACCCCAGATTCATCTACTCTTACCTTTAACTTTATATCTGCCACAGTGGGGTCAGGTTGTACTCTATATATGTACTTAAAACACAGTACATTTTTACACAGTTCAGGATGTACTATAAATGTACTCGGTTTACAATACAGTAATATTCATCCCAGGTTGAACTGTGACCATAGACGTACTCAACCCACAATACAGTACTATTATATATGTGATGGTAAGGACAGGTTGCCTACTAAATACACCTGGCGGGGAGGGGGGGTACTATCTCACCTACAACCCTGGCTCCTCCCATAAGCAGAGGTGAGGTGAGGTAGAGGGTCGTGTAGGTGAGGTGAAGTAAAGGGTCGTGTAGGTGAGGTGAGGTAGAGGGTCGTGTAGGTCTCCGTAGGTGAGGTGAGGTAGAAGGGTCGTGTAGGTGAGGTGAGGTAAAGGGTCGTGTAGGTGAGGTGAGGTAGAGGGTCGTGTAGGTGAGGTGAGGTAAAGGGTCGTGTAGGTGAGGTGAGGTAGAGGGTCGTGTAGGTGAGGTGAGGTAGAGGGTCGTGTTCTCCCCCCCTGCAGGACAGACTACACCCAGCCTCTCCTCACTATGGTCCTGCCCTCCCCCTTTCTCACTGTCGTAGGTACACTTGACACACTCGTAGGTACACTTGACACACTCGTAGGTACACCTGACACACTCGTAGGTACACTTGACACACTCGTAGGTACACCTGACACACTCGTAGGTACACTTGACACTCACACACACACCATTGACACAGGTACACTTGACACACTCGTAGTTACACTTGACACACTCGTAGGTACACCTGACACACTCGTAGGTACACCTGACACACTCGTAGGTACACTTGACACTCAAAATTCCACCATCGACACTGTAACATGCTCGACGTGTTTGGTCATCAGTTCACCATCATGTTCGTCACCATCACCAAACATTCAGGGCCACTACACCACACCACCAGCAGTATAAGCACTTCGTCATGGCCGCCGCAGCAGCACCAGCAGGAGGAGCAGCGTGTATGAGGGAGCGGTAACTCCGACCCATTGTGGCCTCCCGGTCATCCGTCTTGGGGTTTACGAGGCATAACTCTGCCTTACACAATGTCTTCACCATCGCCCTACACAACCCTCCATATTTCTAATTCCTCACGCTTGACTCTCCCGAATTAGAAATTAGAATTAGAGAACATAGATGTCATCGGGTAAGAAGTGGCGCAAAATGAGGCATTGTGTGTGTTTCGTATGATGGAGTATTAGGGTGTAAAAAAATGTTGGTGGGTTGTTTTTGGTAGGTGGAGTCGCCTTCGTCAGCTAGAGGAGGAGGAGGAGGCTAATTCTGGCTCCTCGTGTGTAGTGGAAGTGAAGGACGCGATGTTTATTAATATTTATTATATATTAACTTTGTCCCGTTGGCATTATCCTCCTTATTTCGTAGTTCCTGTTTAGATAAGATAAAAATAGTCATATATCGAGTATTTTTTTTTTCCATTTATCACAATTTTCAGCTTTAAACGAAGCGAAAATGACAAAAGGTAAAGCTTGTTGGTAAAATATAACCTGTGGGTCATGTTAAATCTGTTTGAGGCGCTGAGTGATTTACCGACTGGGGGTGATAAAGTTTGGTTTTTAATTAACTATTGACATCACGCACCTTAGAGACTTACGACCATTAATACGTTACTGTGTGTGTGTGTGTGTGTGTGTGTGTGTGTGTGTGTGTGTGTGTGTGCTGCTCTATATGACACACTCATCCCGGCACACACACTAACTCAACACACTCATCCCACCACACACTTAACTCAACACACTTAACACACCTGTCACCTGTTCCTTTATAATGAGAACTTTTACCCGGCAGTAGTGTGAAAATTAGTGTTTTTTTATATCATTATCTTCTATAAATATTGCACTAAAGAGTTACTCCAGCCCAGGGTATAGACTTTCAAAGGTTTGGTTAGGTTCACATGATCGTAACTATAGGTAAGGCAGAGTTTTGGTGTAATTCTTATTATTTTTCTGCTTTAGTTTAATGCAAATGGATACACCAATATATTTATCGCCTTCTGCAAGTTTATAAATGTGTACAGTAAGTTAGAGAATATACTGATGGTGGATTTTACAACTGGCGGTAACACTGTGGCTACCTCCTTCACTACTACCTCAACACTATATACGAACACCATCGTCCCTTGTGGTCCTCCCCTCACTATACCTCATGCATGGTGGAAAATACAATTGGAACAGAAAGATTCAGTCGTTTATATCCCGTTACTGAAACAAGATACGATACAGTCGTGTTTATCTTCAGCGACGGAAATAGTTATCTCCCACCACGGAACCAAGAAGATACGGTCGTCCTTATCTCTCGTTAAGGAAGTGTTATTTAAATTGAACATATATTTACGCAATGAAAAATATCTCATTAATTATAGATGAGTTATTTTGTTTTTTTATAAAGATAATTGAGACGGTTTCTCAGTTACGGACTGTTGACTATATCCTGACTGTGTGACGGATCCTATTTTGATATCCTCCTTGAGTTTGATGTGTGGTGAATGATTTATGTTGACTGTGGTTAAACTAAATGATAATAATAATAATGAACATTTAATTATAATATTTTACTTATATTATTGAATCTCTCTCTCTCTCTCTCTCTCTCTCTCTCTCTCTCTCTCTCTCGGTGTAAACACGGCACCGAATTGGCAGAACCAGCGGTGATTATACTCCTAACTCTCACTCACTGATGCCTCTCACTTCCTGTCTCTCCCATTTAGGTTATGTAGGAGGGGAGGATGGGCTTGAGTGAGAGAGACTGGGGGGTTGAGAGGAGGGTCAGGTAGGAGAGAAGGTGAGAGAGAGACAGGTGGGGGTGGCAGGAGGGGGGATTTTGGGCCTGGGTGAGAGAGATTAGGGAGTGAGAGATGTTGGGGTAAGTAAGAAGGCGGCTGGGCAGAGGTGAGAGAGACAGGTTAGGCTGAGAGAGACGGGGAGATAGGTAGGAGGGAGGCTGGACGTGGAGGAGGGAGAGTTGGTGGGAGTGAGAGAGAGAGAGAGACAAGGTGGAGGGGGAAGAAGCTCTCACATCTTACTACTTCCCAGGAGGTGTTTTGAGTTAAGTGGGTTTGGTCGTTTCAGGGAAGGTGTTGGACGTGTGTCATGGTGAGTGAGCAGGTGTTGGGTCTAAGGAACTCAGGTGTTTATCCTGTGGAGTTTTTTTGGTATCTCCCCTATATATATTATATTATATATTATATTTTATATTTTATATTGTATTATATTATATTATATTATATATTATATTTTATATTGTATTATATTATATTATATTATATTTATTATATATATATTATATTATATTACATTATTTTTTTCTGAGGACTCTACCACATCTGCTTACTATGTATGTCCGTTTGTTTGTCTGTTCTTCTGTCTTTCTGCCCACCTGTTGGCTCCTTTTAAGAACATAATAATGGAGGAAACTGCAACGGGCCTATTGGCCCCTACTGGGCAGTCCCGTTTACACCCAACCCCTATGTTTAAAGCTATCCAGCAAATTCGAGTTATTGATGATGTTTGGTAACTTGTTCCTCTCATCCACTACTCTGTTTCCAAACCATTATTTACCCATCTCGCGCCTAAATCTAAATTTGTCTAATTTAAAACCATTGCTACGAGCTCGCTCCTGGTTGGATAGTTTGAGTACCTTTGTTATATCACCTTTGTTCCGCCACGTTTTCCATTTGTACACCTCGATTATATCGCCCCTCACTCTACGTCTTTCGAGGGATGCAAATTAAGATGCCTTAACCTGTCTCTGTACTCAAGGATCCTAATGCAACCTGTGGTGTAATGGTCAGCATGCTCTCCTCACAAACGAGCGGACCCGGGCTCGATCCCGGGCTGGGTGAAACTATGGGCAAGTTTCTTTACGCCATTTGTTTCTATCTACCCAGCAGTAATTGGGAACCTGGATGTTAAGATTTGCGGATCGTGTTCCGGGGTAATGGTTAGTCAGTGCAGTTGGCGAGTTGTCCGGTCTTCTCGGACTATTCCTAGACACTGGGTCAGGCAGCTCCTTAACTTAGGGTGTGGTTGTTGTATTGGCGACAGCTTCTACAGCTTAAACAAATTCACGCCTAGGTGGCCCTTGGGCCGGCCATCCTCGTTACACGAGGGGCAACCATTATTTATTATTATATTGTGCGGGATTAGTCTTGTCATTCTCCTCTGAATTCCTTCTAGGGATTCTATATGCATTCTGTAGGGCGGTGACCAGAACTGAACCGCGTAATCCAGGTGTGGTCTCACAAATGCAAGATATAGTTTTAGGATAACCTCGCTAGTCTTGTAACTAACACTCCTTTGTATGAACCCAAGTACTTTGTTAGCTTTTATGTTTTTATCTGTCTGTCTGTTTGTCTCAGCTCTTCAGCCGGTATAGAGGACCCCGAATCACACCCTTCATCCTCTATACGCCTCATTATGAAGAGATGTCGATCGCAACGTGTGATAGGTCAAGGTCGCAGACAGGGTTCAGGGTCCCAGACAGGGTTCAGGGTCCCAGACAGGGTTCAGTGGTCAGAGTTCAGTAGACAGGGTAGAGGGGGAGTAGGGGAGGGGCGACTTCATTGTTTTATTCGTTAATCTCATTTATTTATATTTATTGGCTATAAGAGTTGAGTGTTGTTCATTGCACGTAGATAAACAGTGTGTGTTGAGCGTGTAAATGTACTGTTTAGTTTGGTCTCCAGTACAGGCGTTTTGTGTCAGTGTTAGCATAGGCGTTGGATCCATGAGGGAGGGGGGGGGTTAGGCTAGGTTAGGTTAGAGACGTTCTCTCTCTTGCGCGCGCACACACAGATACAGGCGCCACCAAGGAAGATTTACTCAACCATATACCATCATTAAGAGCTTCAATATCCTCATCTTTAACCAGATTAGTGAGGAACAAGAGAGAATCCTCACTCGTATTATTGTCTATTGAAACCTAGGAGAGACCTTTGGCTTCTCCCATTACTCAGTGGTTCTCGGGTGAGGTCCTGACTCAAGCACCCGGGAGCGAAAAATGGGAAATTGTTCAGGAAATATATAGAAACGATAATTTTTTTCAAAGCGACGATATTTTTTTTCTTCAGGAAGTGTGTGATTACATGTGAGGTATGATGACGTCACGGGGTGGGTGAGATTTGGGGTGGATTCTGTTTAAGTTTTGACTCTCTCTCTCTCTCTCTCTCTCTCTCTCTCTCTCTCTCTCTCTCTCACAAGTAGTGAAGGGTGAGGTGGGCCACAAGCGACCTCCACAGAATTTATGTTTAGGATATAAGTCCCCCCTTTATCGTGTTTTGTAGACTCTATGAACTTTACTACAAGTTTTGGGAGTGAGTAAAACGTTGACTAAATACACTCGGGGTTTTAAAGAGATGTGAAATTCTTCGCTAAAAGGTGCATCTCTTTCTCTCTCTCTCTCTCTCTCTCTCTCTCTCTCTCTCTCTCTCTCTCTCAATACTGTATCACAACTTAAGCTTGATAAACATTATATATAATATCTTAATACAATATATTATGCAAAACAAAATCTCTAAGGAAGAGCATAATTTTTTCTTCTGCGGTCAGACGAGAATACCCTGTATGAATGTATTATATGGAGAGAGAGAGAGAGAGAGAGAGAGAGAGAGAGAGAGAGAGAGTGCATACCACTACTAAAGGGAGGACAACCTCACTACATTACCACACTGGCAGCTGCTATGTTTTGGGGTAAATTGGTTAGAGAGCTTTAGTAGGAGATCCCCCCTCACTACCTCCTACCCCCACTTCCACCTCCCTGGCACCACCTCATCACCCCACCTCCCTGGCACAACCCCACCTCACTGAAGCCCCCACACACTCTCCCCCCCACACCAAAACTCCCGCCTTCTTGTCTATATTCACAAAGATTCTAACGATCAATATTCTCGTAAGTGAAGACGTAAAGTCCCTCGTAACTAATTGACTTAAGCCAAATCATTAACTTAATAATATCAAATTTATACGGAGATTCAACCTTAATTAGATTCAGTTAACACCAAAAGGAATTTAAGTTAAAATTCTGTTGCAAAGATTCTTAACCATAACTCTGTGTCTTTAACTGAAGTGAATGTGTCTAATTAAGGTAGAATCTCACTGTAATAATTCTGAAGATTCTATTGGATGTTATTGTTGTATTTTAGTTCAAGTCAATCAATTAGGAGCATATTTTTTTTATCCCACGAAAATTATTCATCCTAGTCTGTATTCTTAAAATTAATGTACTGTATATTTTTGTTCCTAATAACATAACATAACATAACATAACATAAAACGCTTGGTTATGATGGAGTTTCAATGTACTTTCGTCGCCATTAAGCAAGACTAATTTTCGTGTCATAAAAGAATCATCAAATACACTGTGAGGAAAATTCTATTATATTTAGTTATTGGAACCTTAATATATATTTATGGTCTTATATGAAATAAATAACTATATATTTCTGTTTTACATTATCTTACGCAAGTTGGTGTACACGGTGCTTCCGGCCAATAGATTGTCACTCCTTTCTTCCTTACATTCTTCTTATTCTTCTTATTCTCCTTCTTCTGTGTTTTTATCTGTTTTCATTCCTTCTCTGTTCATTCAATACTACAAGGCTTCGTCAAACTTTTTCTTTATTATTTTCTGACACTTTTACTTCTGTTGTGTCATACGATTTTTTTCGCTCTTTAGGAATTATATTTTCTTTCACATGGTCTTATTTTTTTATTGAATGATATTGGTGGATGGTCTGTGAGTGTTATTTTTTTTTTTGGAGTATTTTGTAAAGATTAAAAAAAATGTTGTGGCTTAGTGTTTTTGTGTTTTGTAAAGGATTTGTATGAAATTAAAAAAAAAACGGAATTTGTGATCATATGTAGAAGTGTTAAAATTAGTCACTACGCGTATTGTATATTAATTGTTTTTGTCTACCGTTCACTGCAAGTATTTTCATATGTCAACAGTGGAAAGTTATCTCACATAAACTAATTCCAATGGTTTTTCTTGTCACTTTTAACACCATTTAATATTTTATCACGAATAGTGTTTGATCCTTTTATAAACAAACAAATATTTTTTTTTTATCTTTGTAACACTATATACTGTACGTCTTTAGCCTTCAGTGTTGGCTCCCAGCGGCCATTATGACGCCTCAGGTACTGTCAGGACGGGCTGGTAAAAATCCCGTAATGGCTGGTGTGTGATTATCAGGGGTTGAGGAACTTACACCAAGACCACCAACCACAAGTATAACACGACCCTCATTCTCCTCACTCACTCTACACTGTCTGGTAAAACTTAGCACTGAAGAAGTAATAAGTGACTCTCAAACGAAGGCACTACAGGACTATTGACTCAAACGAAGGCACTCCATAAGAACTCCCTCCTCACCTTTCCCATCACCGCTTTTCTGTAACTACTATTGTGGTGGTAAGCGCCCCATTATGGTCTGGCACTGGTGGTGGAGGGAGAAAAGGAGGGGAGGTGGGGGGAGGAGGAAGTAAGGGAAGGTAAGTGCCACTACCCATAACAACAACAACACACCCACTTCACTTAGTGCCGCGCGCTACACTGTGAGGGAGACTGGCACTCGTCGCCCACCAGAAGCCCCAGCGCCCAGGTAGCAAGGAAGGAGGCGCTTGATAAGGAGGAGGGGAAAAGTGAGGAGAAAGGGAGCGTGTGGTCAGACTCTGTGTTTAGGGAAGAAAGGGGGGAAAGGGAGGGAGAGGATGATAAAGATGACGGCCAACAGCAGGAAGTGAAGCCAGGTTTTTGGTACGAGAGAGATGGAAGGAGGGGGGGGAGGTAAAATTTAAGGAATGAAGGATAAAATTGGGAGGAAAAAAATGATCAGGTTAGTAAGAAGGGACACGTTTGGCCGGATGTGAAGGGGGGAGGAGGAGGAAGGGAGGGGGATCACTAGTTTTTTATTGTAATAGGAGAAAAGATTCAGGGCTGTTGTTTAAGATGGGAAGGGAGGGAGGTAGAGAGGATATCCAGGCGTGTGTTGAAGGTGAGGGAGAGTGAAGTGAGTAGTGAGGGAGAGTGAAGTGAGTAGTGAGGGAGAGTGAAGTGAGTAGTGAGGGAGAGTGAAGTGAGTAGTGAGGGAGAGTGAAGTGAGTAGTGAGGGAGAGTGAAGTGAGTAGTGAGGGAGAGTGAAGTGAGTAGTGAGGGAGAGTGACGTGACTAGTGTGGGAAGAGAAGTGAGTAGTGAGGGAGAGTGACGTGAGTTGTGAGGGAGGACAGTTCAATTACAAAATACAATTAGTTACTCAAAATTGTTATCAATTACAATCAGCTTCAGTTACAATTACTAAAGGATCCAAGCCTGGAAGCTACACCCCTAAAGACACTTGTGATGGCCAGCTGTCATCGGTGCCAGGCAAGGTCTTCCTTACCGTACGTCCACCATAACCCGCCTGACCTTAAAAATCCACTCTGAAAAAAACCTTCTTTTCCACTGAGGTGATGTTAGAAATTAAGTTTTTGTTCCAGTAATGGCAGCAAGTTTGAGGGAAATGATGGATAGATTAGGTGAGACTGTTAGAAAAATTTAGTGTTATAAAATGTGGGAGAAACAAAATACCGCTTTTATGTCTGTAGATCCACAAAGAGAACTCATATATGCAGTTACAAAGTTTGAATATATTTAGTACTTCTTTACTAAGATATCGTGTTCTTCGTTGTAGCTGTGTCAGTCTTCCCACAACAGATGTTCAAATTCGGGCAGATCATTTGTCGTCATCACGCGGTGTATCACAATGAGATCTTAGGTGAGCTTAGCAATCAGTCTTTGTTAAGTTACTGATAATAATAGTGAGGGAGGAGGAAAATCAGTTGTTCTTTTAGATATTTTGTGGAAATTTAAGGAGTGAGGCGCATGATTATTTTGATGGTTAGTTTCAAGGTGTAATTTTCCACTGGTGATACTGACAACCATTCCCTCAGTCACTGTTAATTGTAAAATCACATACCAAGTCTGATGGTTCAAGAGTTGGTCTTAGTCTTAGAAATAGTCTTAAGTCTTTACCTCCTCAGAAATGATCTCAGCTATTATCAGCCCAAATCAATACATGACAGAAAACAAACACAAAACAAGAGTTAACTAAACACACCTTACACACACACTGTCAAACACTTACTGTACAGGAGGTTGTACTACACCAACACAAGAGGCGAGCAGAACACCTTCATACAGGCACAAGAACGTTGACAGTGGAAGCGTCTTAATATTTATTGTAGGTGTGTATAATAAGTGAGAGGTAGACGTACAGGTGTGTGGGTGTACTGTGTGGGGGTGTTGAGACAGGTGTGTGGATGTACTATCTGACCGAAAGTGGAAACGATGAATTCGAACCGCCGGGGACTGTCATGAACCACAAGACGTTCCTCATGGCTATTGAATACGAGTTTGTACACACACACGCACACACACACACACACACACACACTTCAACCATTCCAAGTCTTTAATAAAGTGTCTGGTGTATACGGAGGAGTAGAAAAAAGCTACGGTGGACGTATGTAAACAGGAAGCAGGTGGCGAGACACCAGTGTTCACTAAGTGTTAATCTGGACCACCTCACTCTCCACACGACGATGTGATCCCTCCCCCTCCCTCTCTCTTTCTCTCCCCCTCTCCCTCCCTCGTGTTGGTAGAGTAGTCCCGTGCCTAAAAAGCGTATGACTACAAAAGAAGGAGGTGTCTGCATGGGGTTAACAGTCACCGTGTGGGAGTCTGGACGCCTGGACAGTAGCACGTGGCGGCAGCGCTCGGCTAGGTTTTTTCATCGTTCGCGTGGATGTCAACAAACGTTTCCACACTCTTTTGGGGTATTTTTCAGTGACTTTAACCTTACGGAAACAGAATTTTTTATAGTAGATGTATACCAGGATTCTCGTAAAACCAATGGTGTTTCATGAGTATGTCGCAGTTATTAGATAAAATAAAGGCAGCGCTCAGTAGGCATGAATAATGCAGGGTAACGTAAGAACGGGAGCACCTGGTAGATATGAACAAGACCTCTTAACTTAGTACATCGTTGTTCATCTGGTATCTGGTTTCTCTGTTTACATCTCCTAGACTAAGTATTTTGCATTTGTTCACATTAAATTTCATCTGCTATTTTTCAGACCATTCGATTTTTTTTTAAATCTTTCTGTAGTAATGCAGTTCACGTCAGATTTAATTATACGCCCTATTTTAGTGTCATCAGCAAATTTACTATGTTGCTGTCTACGCTTATATCTATGTCGTTTATGTATATAATAAATAATAATGGTCGCTCTTTGTGGGTACATTGTGTGAGGTCATGTAATTTAACCCCAAACGTGATACCCCCTTCTCTCAGCTGCCTTTTCAAACTATTAAAGTTTGCCCTTCTAAAATCTGGGACTTTAATGGCATTTTCCGTGCGACTGACATTAAGTTCTAATTTGAATCTCACTTCTTTGTGATCGCTGTTAGCTAGTTCGTTCCCTACCTTGACATTACTAATGAGGTTTTCTCTGTTTGGCAGAACTAAATGGAGTATATTATTTCCCCGGGTGTGTTCGGCTATATGTTGACTTAGGAAACAATCCTGAACTGTTTCAAGAAAATCCTCTGATTCCGAGTTACTCTTAAGGTAGGCCCAACCTATATGACTAAAGTTAAAGTCGCCTACTATACAGACTTTGCTTTGTCTGGATGCCCTGCGCATTTCATCCCATAAAATAAATAAAGAAAATAACCCGGCAATTAAACAAAGAATACCTAAGCTTTTAATGATTACGTATTAAAATCTGGTCATTCTTTATTATTGGCACTGTGATGTTTACCTCGATGACGTCACACTGGTATTTAAATGAGGCGCTTGAGATACCTACCTGTATTGATGTGAGCTAATGAGCAATAATGGTGTAAGGCATTTGATTGTAATAGTGTCTCTAGTCCAATCCATACTGAGTCAGTAATTTTTCGTCACAATCTGAAAAATAACACAGTGGTAGAGGTGTGTGTGTGTGTGTGTGTGTGTGTGTGTGGGAGGGAGGGGTGTGTGTGTGTGTGTGGGAGGGAGGTGTGTGTGTGTGTGTGTGGGGAGGGAGGGGTGTGTGTGTGTGTGTGTGTGGGAGGGAGGGGTGTGTGTGTGTGGGAGGAGGGGTGTGTGTGTGTGGGAGGGGTGTGTGTGTGTGGGAGGGTGTGTGTGTGTGTGTGGAGGGAGGGGTGTGTGTGTGTGTGTGTGTGGAGGGAGGGTGTGTGTGTGTGTGTGTGGGAGGGAGGTGTGTGTGTGTGTGTGGGAGGGGTGTGTGTGTGTGTGGGGAGGGGTGTGTGTGTGTGTGTGGGAGGGGTGTGTGTGTGTGTGGAGGTGTGTGTGGAGGGGTGTGTGTGTGTGTGTGGGAGGTGTGTGTGTGTGTGTGTGTGGGAGGAGGGTGTGTGTGTGTGTGGGAGGGGTGTGTGTGGGAGGTGTGTGTGTGTGTGTGTGTGTGTGTGTGTGTGTGTGTGTGTGTGTGTGTGTGTGTGTGTGTGTGTGTGTGTGTGTGTGTGTGTTGGGGAAGGTTAGGGTGTCTATGTGCTGTGTCATTTTAATGTTAAGGTCGACATGCGGAAATTTATTGGAGGTTATCAACAATATCTCCCGTCTCTTCACTCCCTCCCTCCCTCGTTTCCCCCTTCCCCACCTTCCCTCACCATCTCTTCACCTCTTCCTCCCTATCCCCTAACTTCTCCCCCTTTCCCCACCCCATCTCAGTCACTCACTACCCAGCCAGGGGGGCGCGGTGAGGGAAACGGGGTGGGAGAGGGAGAGGGGGGGGGGGACAAGGGTGAAGATTGAAGTTGTCAAGGGTGGGTGAAGGGAGGGAAGGAGAGATTGAGGTGAGGGGAAAGGATGGTGCAGGATATCCCCTCAGATCCTATGCCTGGCAATCAGTTGTTTAGGGCAGTCCTTGGCGTCCTTCTGTCCTGCTGTGTAGTTGAGTCGATATCCTCACGACTTATCAGAAACGTTACCACCATTACCATTGCCACCACTACTACTACTACTACTACCACCACCACCACTCACCACCACCTCCACCACCACCACCACCACCACCACCACCTCCACCACTACGACCACCTCCACCACTACGACCACCTCCACCACTACGACCACCTCCACCACCACTACCACCGCCACCCCAACCACCACTCCACCACCACCACCACCACTACTACTACTACAACTACTACTACTACTACCACCACCACCACCACCACCACCTCACCACCACCACCACCACCACTACAACCACCACCACCACCACCACCACCATAGCCACTACAACCACCACCACCACCACTACTACCACTACTACCACCACCACACCACCACCACCACCACCCACCACCACCATAGCCACTACAACCATCACCACCACCACTATTACCACGTAAACAATGTAGACGGACCGTGACCAACTCCTCGCTGGAAAATTCATACCAGACACCTGAGGGGGGCTAGGAGGAAGGAAGGATAAGGGGGAAGGAAGAATTCGTAACAGAGAGAGAGAGAGAGACTAGTGTTGATGGATGACCTGAGGAAGGGAGACTGTCCAGAGAATTGCTGGTAAACACAATTGCTTGTTCCTTTACTGTCTATATTTGCTGTCCGAGGTACTGGGTACTGTCCGCGTGGTGTTACCTTTCGTCTTGTACGCTTTCTACTGTTTATGTGGTGACTGACACTTTCCACCTGGTACTGGATGCTATTCAGACACTGGCCACGTGGTCCTAGCTATTGTCTTGAGCACTCTTTAATGTTTACGTTGCCTGACACTGCCCACTGGGTGCTGGTTACTGTCTAGACACTGGCCACGCGGTGCGAGCTATTGTCCCATGCACTGTGTGTTATACGTGATGCCCGACACTGCCCACGGGGTGCTGGCTTCTGTCGCAAGCAATACCCACGTAGTTTTAGCTACATTCCCCGACACTCTCCTCATATTACCTGCTAGCTTCTGCCCCGAGCGCATTTAAACTCTACAAATATTTAAAAATACTTAAAGATAGATGTAACCATAGTCGTCCTCCCCACAACCCAAACATGACCTAGTCTTTGTGAATCAGTCTGTCAACAACATCAGCATCTCCTCCGGACGGTACTCAACTGGTCGCTAAATGGCTGGGTGGTGATTGAGTGTATACAAACTGTCCTGGGTTGTTATGGATACTATACCTGGTCCAATTAGAGTGGTGAAAGGCGATTGTTATTGATTTGCATTGTTTGAGATAGTTTACGTGATTGTGGTTATTGACAGAATGTGTTACGTAACAGGTCAGGGATATTGATGTGGTTTGTGAGTGTTACAACGTACTGTTACATGCGTGTGACTGTTTTATGGTGGTGAGCTGTGTGGTGGTAGTTTGTGTGGTGACGGTGGTTTCGTAGAGGTGAGTAATTAATGTTTTTGTTTTTTAGGAAGGGAAACAGGTAACGATGTGTGTGCGGTAATACTTTTTTTTTATAATTTTGAGGTGCTTGTGTTGTGAAGTAACAGTGATTTGAGAAGGGAAATAATAATAATAATAATAATAATAATAATAATAATAATAATAATAATAATAACGACGAAGAAGAATTATTTTATATTTATGAAAGAATATTTATACAGCACTGACAACCAACATGTTTACGCCTAGCATATAGTCATTTACTGCGAGGTAAGGAAAAGACGAAGAAGAGAGAGAGAGAGAGAGAGAGAGAGAGAGAGAGAGAGAGAGAGAGAGAGAGAGAGAGAGAAATTTTAAGGTGTATTAGCCCCAAGACTCATTATAACGTGTTTCAGCTACTAATAAACCCCATCACATTCTTTCATAAATATGTCTCAGGTACAGCAGCCAATTAAAAGCTCATCTCTGTGTTTATAATGCACATCATCGTTCTTTTATCTACTTGTCCGTCAAAATACATCACTTCGTTTTCTGCATCTGAAACAGTCTTGTGTGTCTCATTGAAGTCTTTATTAAAGCACTTATTGGTAGCGCTGTTGAATACTGTATGTAAGGGTCAACATGCTCGCCTCGCAAGCGAGCGGACCCGCGTTCCATCCCTGAGCTGGGTGAAACTATGGGCAAGTTTCTTAACGCCATTTGCCTCTGTCTACCCAGCAGTACAGTAGTTGGGGACGTAAATGTTAATCGATTTGTGGATCGTGTTCCGGGGTAATGGTTAGCCAGTGCAGCTGGCGAGTTGTCCTGTCTTCTCAGACTGTTCCTTGACACTGGGTCATGTAATTCGTTAATTTAGGGTGTGGTTGTTGTGTTAGCGACAGCTTCTACACATTAAACCTAGGTGTCCCTAGGTCTGGCCATCCTCGTTATACGAGGGGCAACCATTATTATTATTATTATTATTATTATTATTATTATTATTATTATTATTATGTAATATGAATTCAACCTTTTTCTCCATTTAAAACATAATTCCTTTGTCTGACTATTTGAGTAAACCAATAGATAACTATCTTCCTTAACACACATCAATTGCCTATATGGTGCTTCAGGAACTCTCAACTATGTATTATAATCCCCCATGCAAAATCTCTACCGTAACTAACCTGTAACCGCTGCCGACTGTCCCCGCCACGCATCGTAAACACACCTCTGACGCGAACGGATTCATAACAGGTGGATTAACGGCGCGTTTTACTAACCTCTTGTGATTCCAGAGACACCCGGGACAACCTTTCTTCAGCTCTTACGTATTTTAGGCTAATTCAGGGTGAAGGTGCGCGCACATAGACTATAATTAATATGGCTGGTTCTGGCCAGCTTGACACGTGTGGTCGATTGTATATGACTGGGCTGGTTGATTGTGTATACTCGTAAATGTGGTTGATTGTGTGTGACAAAGTTGATACTCGGGGCGAAGATATTCATTATATAATCTCGAGCCATGTGCGTGTGTGTGTGTGTGTGTGTGTGTGTGTGTGTGTGTGTGTGTGTGTGTGTGTGTGTGTGTGTGTGTGTGTGTGTGTGTGTATGCATGTTTATGTATGAGTGCACGTTTATACATTTTGATAAACATTCATTTTCAATGTTTGTATAATCGTATGTAAATATGCATGTCAGTGATGCCAACCAACCACAAAATGACGAAGCAGAGTCTGCATCTGTACCAGTCCACACCCCTCAGCCTTCAGCAGAGCCTGCAGCGCCAGCCCACACCCAGGACCAGCCTCTACCACTCAGTCCTTCACCACTTGCAAAACGCCAATATAATATAGCAGAGCAAAGGGAAAGAGCCAGACAAGCAACGCTCTCACAAGCTAAGCCCATGGTGAAGCGCAGCAGTATAGACCTGAAGGCAGCGGTAATAGGAGATAATGTTGCTGCTTGCATTCCTCGGTGTCATCATTGATCGCGATGACAACGACCTCTATACTATAGCCGTGAAAAGTGGGATACTCAAGATCAAGTATGCACGGAATAAATTTGATCTCTGCCCTCAGATACGTCTTACTCAGTCTTATGTCAAGCAAGATGAGCAGGTCTCCCTTCGGCAAGCTCTGAAGTCTACAGCCACTGGTGGTCAGGGTTTTGTAAGTTGTGACTGGTACTGGCAAGAAAGCGTGTTACAAATAGGTGCAAGTGTTACAATGCTAAGCGAAAGTGTAATAGCCGTTGTCATAAGTCTCCCATGTGCAAACAAGTGAGTACAAATGGGTTCATCTAACTTTACGTGATTAATGTCAATTTATTGTTAACTGAGCAAGCTTCAATTTTATGGTATAAGTTTTCAGCAGATTTATTAGTCATTATATATTAACTAGTTTATTTTATTTTTTAGATATTTTAGTACTAGTTTTTTCACGGAAATATTTTAATAAACTTTTCCAGTTTTAGTACACCTATCACATGAAAGGCATTTAGCCATTTCATGACATGACAATGGTAGAATTTTAAGCGTTTCATGAAATGACCAAGTGAAACAGTCATTTCACGAAATTGCTAAAAATTCCAGCCATTACGTGAAATGGCTGGTTACAGACTTTGACTAACATATACGAGTAAATAAGTGAAATATTTATCTGAAAACATACCTACATACTGTATTTACATTTTACGCCATATAAATTATTATACAGTATGCGTCCCCAGCTTCTCAACAAGACATTACCTGCACTATGTGATAGAGTTGTCATCATCTTCAACACAATCAAGGTTGTTTGACCCAGTATGACCGAGAATTGCTGTAGTTTCTTTTAGTGGTGAAGCGGTAGCGCGTATACCTGGCCCAGGTACTAACACTGGACAAAAAAAGTCTTGTCAGAATAACATTAAGATTGTTTAGTTGTGATGTAGTTAAGGTTCCCTGTAAACTGTGGTATATAACTTAACATTTTCTTAACAACCATTACTGACATTAAATTATTATGGAATAATTATGGACAATAATGACAGTTCTTAGGAAAGACTTTAATGGATTTCAATTATTTGATGACAAGTGAAGAGTTTGTAGTTAATACAGTTTTAAGGGTATGGAGAAACAATGGAACACACTTTAGATTCTTCCCAAAAATGTCCATAGAAAAAATATTCATCTCTACCTTAAATTTATTAGGAAAAAGAATCAGAAAAAAGAAATTCTTCCAAAAAATGAATTATAGTTGTGTGTGTGTGTGTGTGTGTGTGTGTGTGTGTGTGTGACCAACAGGTGAGATGAGCAGGATGGCGGTAGGAGTGTGTATAGATTGTTTGTGTGTATATACCAACACGACCACAGGAGGTGCACACACCACTCACCACCGCCAGATTGTCATGCACACGGACACACATATATGCACAGAAGCATACACAAGTGCGCACTGGCCCACGCACACACACGCACTGACGCATACAGATATGGTAGTACTGTATGTATATTGTGTAGAAATATACACGCTCTTATCAACTTCCTTTCTATAATAATACTCTGATGATGATACTAATAATATGAATAATATCAACAATAATAATACAACATTTTAGAATTATAATAACTTTCATAATATTGTATATCTAATAAGAAATAAATTATAGCATTGTAAACAGGATAATTCCAGTTGTGGTGTGAAGGAGGTGTTATCAATATACTGTACCTCTTACATATACACCTGCACTACTTATAATGAGGTTTGTATATTTCAACTCGTCTGAAAATATTCCTCACACCTTTTTTACAATATTTCCTTTAATATTTTTTCTCCATTTCATATTTTATTCTTTCCTTTTCGTTAATGTTCTTTGGGACTTAACCATCATTCATTCCTTTAACGATAAATCTAGAGGAAATTCAGTTTTAAGGGACTTGTATGGTTGATAAATAATAGTTTGGTATTTTGTGCCCAACATTTCAAGAAGGCGTGGCACCAGCTGAGGCACGAGCAGGGTACAGGTGACGGAGATATAAAGCCTTATAAAACTATTAAATATTCTATAACTTTGATCACCAGTCTTGGATAATCGGAGTTTAAGTCATGATTTTTCTGGGGTATTTAAGATTTCTTTTTAAGGCATTTATGATTTTTAAGAAATATTTTTGTATGGACTTTGTTTTTTTTCTAAGACATACTGTATAATTTTTTTCTAAGAGATCAATGTTTTTTTCCGAGACTTGTATGGTTGATTTTCAAGTTCCAGAGGTTTTTTTTTTTTTAAGTTTTCCACAATTTTTATTTAAATTGTTTACATAATTTATTTTTTATTTTTGCTGAAGTGCCACAAGATTTTTTTTAAGTCTTCCTCAAGTTTTACTTTAATAAAAAAAAAATCCCCAGGTTTTTCTTCTTGTTCTTGGGGGATTTTTTTCCTTATGTCCTCGTCGAGTTATTCCTGGTATAAGAACAGCAGTAGAGACCCCCTCCCCCTTCTCCCCTCCCCCTCACCCTTTCTCCTCCCCTCACCCCTTCTCCCTCCCCCCTCCCTCCTCCCCTTCCCTCCTCCCCTCACCCCTACACATGTTAAACCCGATAATTAGCCATTCGTAATCTCATTTAGCTTAACAGTTGGGTTCACAAAGGCAATTCCCCCTCATGAATATTCACTAATGGTTCTTTTCATCCCACAGTATCAGTGTTTGTTGTTGTTTACAGTTTGGGCCACCTGTTACCTAAGTCTCTCTCAATAGCAGGTGGCATGAGTATACAGATGGTTATTTTTGTCTTGATACGATATACGGTAGTTTCTTAAGTTTGTTTTTCATTCATATTGTCTTCTTTCTTTCTTTCTTTACTTATTTTTTTCTTTGTGTTATCTGATTCGTTTTGTGTATTTGTTAGCTGTTCGTATTTGTAATTGTTATATAAAAAATAACACCGTAAATTGAGTTATTTTTGGTTTAGTTGTCGCTCACGATCATAACCCGGTATTATTGCCTCTGACCTCTCATCCCCGCGGTGCGCTGAGAAACACTACTTTTTCTCTCGTCTTCGTCAGTTTCCGTATCATTTCATCATCCGTCCTTCATTATAAGAGACCGAGCACATCATACCACTGATTACAAGTGCTGATCGGCGCTGTAAATACTATCACATATCATTATAATTTCTGTTTGAAAATGAACGAGTGTGTTGTTAGAGATGAGGATGAGAAGTTTTCATTTACGGAAGGGAAGGTTGGCAGCATCCGACCCTGTGAGCGTCCTGACCCTGGCTCACGCGCAGTCAGAAAGCCTATAATTTGTCGTGGTGTATGGGCAGAGTGTTTACAATAGAAGCTACAGATGGCTCCAGCGATACAGGACATGGCTATACACACCACCTCGTAAGGGTCACATCCCTAGTCTCATACACGAGAGAAAACGATCTTTTGGAATGTGTGGAGTTGTAGCCATCTGGTCCCGAGTGTACAAATGATAGGATTCAATACCTTATAATTTAGAGAAAGAGGAGAATGTCCCTGACAATGGAGTAAATGGAAGAGAATAAAGATGATGGAAGTGGGCTAAAGACTTGGGACTTTGGAATCTTCAGGGCAGACCTCGACCGCTTTTAGTGTTGTTGTGTGTAACGTATCATTACTGGAGTGTGTCTGGTGATGGAAAAGATCGATTTTTTCTTTTTTTGCAGGAAATATTTTAACCTCGCGGGTTAAAGAAACTACAAGTCCCGTCCTGTTGTTGTTGTGAGGTACAGTACAGTATTTAGGTGCTTCAACTGTCAGGGTCTCTCAACAAGACTAAACTAGAGAGTAAATTTAATGATTGAAGAAAATAATTATCCCTTCTCCAGCTGATGGTGTTGTATCTTACTGTCTGGTGACCCGCAGTGAGAGGTGTTGTGAGAGAGAATGAACTTGGAGAAAGTTGTTTCTCACTGAAGAAATCATTCACCAAAAATGTCAGAAAATTACATACCTGTATTACTTGTGTGTGTGTGTGTGTGTGTGTGTGTGTGTGTGTGTGTGTGTGTGTGTGTGTGTGTGTGTGAGTGAGAGAAGTCGCGCTATCGTAACAAAAGGAGTTTTATATCACAGGTGGACTGGGAGACACACACATACACTTAACACTGTGATGTACTCCAGATAATAAAGACACCAGTGTGCTCATTGCGAACATTATACCACTAACAAGGTGACAAATACCCAGGTAGCCTCGTTTAACTATACCATGGTAATGGGTATTAAGAGGTACAGTCCCCTTCACTAGTACGTTCACAGGGGCTCGTCATATAAACATTCCACAAATCATTATATGAGATTTGTTTTAATATTGCTTTACTTTGAGTCCACAGTATGTTTACTATTTCGAGTTTCCTTCTGTCGATTGTAAACAAACAGCGCTGCTACACTGCACTAAACCTAACTAGCCCTGTAAACGCACTAGTGAAGGGGACTGTACCTATATACTTACGCCAAAAGGCATCAAAAACATAATTATTCTTTTTACTGACACAAGGAAAAATAACATACCCTCTACAACCAGACAAACCAGAGAGCCAAATAAACTCTGAGACTCACAGGCGTAAGGGAATTCCTTTTAGCCAAGTACCTAAATGGATTGAACCCTGAACCCTGATAAAGAATGAACCTCCTGGGTGCGATTGGATTAAAGGACTTAGTGAAACATTCAACAATCACAGAGGGAATGTTTTGCCTCCCAGCTGGCTAAGGATTGCATAGAGTGGTCGTTACCCGCATGTTTAACTCAGGTGTGTGTGTGTGTGTGTGTGTGTGTGTGTGTGTGTTTCTTTTTCTGATGATTAGCCCCTTCCCTCCCTCAGCTTATTTCACATGATGATTAAACACCGTAATACTATACATTACCTGAGAGTGATGTGTTAGGTTAGGTTAGGCTAGGCTAGTGTTAGGTTAGGATAGGTTATAACCTATCCTAGTTAGCGTTAGGGTGATTAATCTTTAAGTGAAGTAAGCTGGGGTGGGGAAGAATCTTCAGGTGATCTCTATCCAGTGATTATATATTACCTTTCTTGTTTACTAAGCTCACTGAGTTAATACGTGATGGGACGACTGACTGACATTACCTCTGATGGGAGTTGTATATCATGAACAGCAGAGATTATCAGAAAATTTGGCATCTTTCTTAGATCACTCGTTTACCCATCTAATGTTTCTTTTGACGATCAGATTGTCCCCAAAACTTGACCTATCAGATAATTTGGTTACCCAGTAAACCCCAAAAACTCATCAGATTATTCAAATGCCCATCAGTGTCAAGGGACTCTTTAGATATCCATTAGCCCATTCGAGTGTTCAGAAAAATACATTTGATTATTTAGTCGCCCATAATAATGCTCATAAATGATCATTTTATTACAGTCAGGGTGTTCTCATACCCATTAAATTATCCAGCTGCTTGTCAGTGTTTATGAGCCCCATAAGAACGCCAGCGCCCCATCAACTACTGTAATCATAAGATCTAAGAGCCCATCATCAGTACGTTCATAACCCATCGGAGCTCCCATCAAATCCTTCAAAATATTCAACTGTCCATCAGATGACCCAGCGCTTTAACACACCTAAAAAGGCATCGGAGCCCCCGGTGACCTATCAGGACGTCCAACAATCACTCAGAGCTCCAAGCCTACCAGAGTACGCGAAGTCACCCGAGGACCCAGGGAGTCATGAAAATACCCATCATATCACCAGGACATCCAACAGCCCCATCAGATCACCAGAGCCTTCGTCAGCCAGTGAGCCCATCAGATGAGCCAGGTTGGCAGCGCAAGACCCTCAGGTTACAGGTAACCCAAGAAGACAACTTCCAACACACACTGAAGCTCACCCAGACTTCCTGCTGATAACAGATAACAGTGTAGGGTTGCGTGGGAGGCAGGTGGGGTGTGGAGGTTCTGGGGAGGGTTGCGTGGGAGGCAGGTGGGGTGTGGAGGTTCTGGGGAGTGTTGTGTGGGAGGAAGGTGGGGTGTGGAGGTTCTGGGAAGGGTTGTGTGGGAGGAAGGTGGGGTGTGGAGGTTCTGGGGAGGGTTGAGTGGGAGGAGGGGGTGTGGAGGTTCTGGGGAGGGGAGGAAGGTGGGGTGTGGAGGGTTCTGGTTGTGTGGGAGGAAGGTGGGGTGTGGAGGTTCTGGGGAGGGTTGAGTGGGAGGAGGGAGGGAGGGATGGGGGGGGGGTGGTGCTGGGGATTTCACACCGACAATAAAGTTCTTTCATCACACTGTGCATGGTAGGACGCGGATCTTACGACTCTGTGTCGAATGTATTGGAAGTGGTTAAATAAATTCAAAAATTTATTATAAATTGGACTGGCTACATCATTCGAAGGAGTTAATAGTTCACTGCTTCATTGGGTTTGTTGGTCTTTTCTTGTGTTTGGGGTGAATTTAATTGTAAACGTCATTCATTGTCTTTAATGTTTCGACCCATCAGTCATGAATGCCAAGTATATCTCGCATTCTAAGATAATTTGGGGAAGTCTTAGTGTCGTCCGTGAATCCCCTTCCCCCCTCCCCCCCCACACACACACAAATAGTTTTCATATACTTAAAGACTCAGACATAAGTATTCTCCCATCACTGACTTACATATGTGAGAACGTAACTATTGACTCACCTGAGTTACGGTACAGAGATGACTGGCCAAATCACCGCGACGCTGACAACATCTTAACTGAAATACATCTCTTATTATTACACTTATACGGGAATAAGTTCAAGGAACGAATATTTGAAAATATGATTCCATCGTCGATAGAACAATTAATTACCTTTTGGAAATATGTCACTTAAAATACTTTTATTATTACATCTCCTTAAGCTAATCCTTTATTCAGTTAATCCCAACTTACAATTTAAAAAGAGTTATGTTGTGAGATGATAGACAACACAGGTAAAACCAAACGACAAATTATACGTTCGACAAACCTGACTGACGTTGACAAAAATCATGGTGTTGAAGACTCGTAAAACCTGACGTGATATACTCAACATCCGTGATGGTATTCGAGAACACCCTGAAGCGATGTTAAAAGAAAACCGAACTCAATAAGTATCATGTTCGTAGACCATTGTTATAATGATGACAGTGGAGAGGTTAAGCAGGGTGCTCTACACCACATTTCCTTCACCCTTGTTCTTGTTTTGTTTTGTTTTAGGTCGTAAAGTTGGCGGGGTTGATCAGACTGGTTCTAGTTTTTGCTAATAACTTACAGGTTTGTGGGGAAGTTCTCTTGATATTTACGCCTCTGAACCGTAAATTGGATGTAAAATACTATTATTCTACCAATTGTGTTGCCTTTGTTCTTCTACCTTATCCAGTCTCTCGTTATCATCATCATTTGCATTGATGGTTGCCAGTGTATTACTGTCATTAGGGTAAGAATGAGTAAACACAATATTATCTACAATTTATTATAAGTACGTGTGTGTGTGTGTGTGTGTGTGTTGAAAGTAAAAACCTTCACTTCAGAATCATAGAATAGGTAAATAAGGTGTTGGGCGGCTCCTCCTGGGCGACTGCTGGGTGGCTTCTGGGTAACTCCTCCTGAGTGGCACTTGTGGTTACTCCTGGCTCCTGGACACCAACTAAGCTGTAACTTCAGAAGACGATAATACTGTCAGAAACGTATCTTATCTAACTAACATTAATTCACCACTGAAACTCTATTCCTGTTATTTAAAATCAGCTTGGTCAGAGTAACCAACCACACTTTGGATCAGCGTTTCTTAACCTGGGGTGCGATCACACCAAGCGGGTGCTGAAATCGATTTTAGGGGTGCTGGGAAAGGCCTTATTTTGGGTTCCACTCTTATACATTACATCTCACAAAACCTCTATATCTGTCTGTCTGGTTTGCACGGCTACAGTTTTGAAGATAAGGAGCTAAATTTAAGCATGGAGATTCTTCTGTACTCCACAAGTGTCCAGAGATGTATTTTTTAATCAGTGTGTGTGGGGGAGAGGTTGACAGTACGATAACATTTCCCTCACCGGCCTGCCAGACACAGGAACATCTCACTTGCACCAGCACTCATGTTTTTTTTCTGTTTTTTTTTATTATTATGATTATTATTATTATATATAGATTTTTTACGGGGATTAGCCCACCCGGGCACAGGTCACTGACCCACATCAGGGCCTGGGGGGCCAAAATATAATAATAATAATAATAATGATAATAATAATAATAATAATAATAATAATAATACCCAACCCAATGATTTACAGACCTCACTATGAATTAAAAGATTCTCATAACATTTACAAAATTGAAGAGTAAAAAGTCACCACAGGCAGCCCAAGGTGGACACTGGCACCACCTGGATCAGTCACGTGGTGCTGATAGGTGAACTTAACTTTGTCGAAAGGAAACCCGGATACTGCCTGGGTCCGGGTACCACAACTAGTTAACAAAATATGATGACGATTGAGTTCTTGGGCGATATGGAATACCTTCATTATAATCAGTTAATTGATAGTAACAACTGTTTTTATTGCCAGACACAATGACAAATACGTGTTATTATTGTACGACCAATAAAAAAAATTCCTGCATCTCGGGGTCTGACGATCACTGATTGAGGCCATGTTTATTCGGTAAGTTTGATACTTCTGATTGTTTGATGCATTGTGTAACCAAAATACAATGTATTCAGCATATCACATATAATGAATACAGATAAATAAACAGGGATACATAATAAAACCCGTAACTCGTGAGTGTTGTTCACAATTCTTGGGCGGGTGTGTAATATTGCATAACACCGTAAAGGTACAGAATTTTTTGTTTACTGTACAAACTTTAATCTATAACTGGTCTCTCAACTGAAGTACCTCATCCGTGTGTATGCGGGCATTACGTGTTCTGATTGGATCTTGATTGCCATGACTTCCTCTCCGTGTTAGATTAAAGTTACAATATATTAAGGTTAATCAGGGTAGATTAGTTTGGTCTGTAGGGCGAAAAAAGTATACCAATGTTAGAAACACTAGCTGACGTCACTAAGTAAGGACCAATCAACGACGTTATATAGTAGGTAAGGCCCAATCAACGACGTTATATAGTAGGTAAGGCCCAATCAACGACGTTATATAGTAGGTAAGGCCAAATCAACGACGTTATATAGTAGGTAAGGCCCAATCAACGACGTTATATAGTAGGTAAGGCCCAATCAACGACGTTATATAGTAGGTAAGGACCAATCAACGACGTTATATAGTAGGTAAGGCCCAATCAACGACGTTATATAGTAGGTAAATCAACGACGTTATATAGTAGGTAATCAACGACGTTATATAGTAGGTAAGGCCCAATCAACGACGTTATATAGTAGGTAAGGCCCAATCAACGACGTTATATAGTAGGTAAGGCCCAATCAACGACGTTATATAGTAGGTCAACGACGTTATATAGTAGGTAAGGCCCAATCAACGACGTTATATAGTAGGTAAGGCCCAATCAACGACGTTATATAGTAGGCCCAATCAACGACGTTACCAACGACGTTATCCCAATCAACGACGTTATATAGTAGGTAAGGACCAATCAACGACGTTATATAGTAGGTAAGGCCCAATCAACGACGTTATATAGTAGGTAAGGACCAATCAACGACGTTATATAGTAGGTAAGGCCCAATCAACGACGTTATATAGTAGGTAAGGCCCAATCAACGATGTTATATAGTAGGTAAGGCCCAATCAACGACGTTATATAGTAGGTAAGGCCCAATCAACGCACTTCGTGACTGTATACGTGTGGGTTCTGGCCTACGTCAGTAAACTGATATATGACCCATAAAATACCGTACTACACGTTTAATCCTATTTCATTCCACTCCTTTATGATGGATTAGTGAGGCGAGACCATTAAACCTTTAACTTGAGGAGATTGATCTTATTCAATGCGCCACTAAGACCCACTGTTATGGGGCGATCGGTTAGGTGTATACGATCCTATCATGTCTTTTCTTTAAAGTACTGTTACCGTCTTAAGATACAGCAATACCTGTACTTTCTATTTTAGTCTTGTGCTGATACGTGTAATACCTTCACTACACTGAAGAAAGGGGCATAAAAAGGGTGTGAAAGGGTTTTTTTGTGTGTCCATAATGACAAACCGTTTTAAGGGTATATGATTATCAATAAACCGTTGCACATAAAAAAAGGTTAATTATTATTGCCTAAACACTTACTCTATAAAGGGGTTTATAAACATCAATACATTTAAAACCCTAAGGTTGGAAAAGGGGAATATGACGGTGAAGAGAAGTCCGATGAAACTAACTCGGCGCTGACCGTCATCACATTAGCGTTTGTCATCCCCGCCCACCGTCCAGTGACACACCAATATAGTCCTCACATAACTCTCTGTTATACCGTGAATGCTATACAAAGCAGTACCACAAACACTTAGGTGGTATACACAACCGAGTATGGCATGGTGCTACACCGTTGGCACACTCACCACAGATGGGTCATGACTCCTCTGCACACCCACGCTCTACACCAACACTGTCTGTCGAATTCATTGTCATTTAAAATATTCCCTTTTTACGTAAAAATAGCTCCATAAACAAGGCACTCCATCCTCCTTCCCGCGGAGGGCTGTGAAAATGAAGTCAGATTATAACCTGGCGCTCTTTGGCTTGCTCGGCATATTCTCATCCGAAGGTGTTTTAAATATTTCCTTATCCCTTGTTCTTCAGTTGTTCCTCTCCTGTACAGTAGAGTTACTTAAGTTAAACCTGATCATTATGAGTGGAGTTTCATTAAATTATCAACGCCATGCGCCCATCTTCTCTTTGCCACACATCGTTATCATTGTATTGACCAAAAATAATTTTCAACCCATAATAACTTTTATGGTCTTTAAATTTACAAAGTAAATTAGGAGCAGCAGTGTGTGGTGTCGTGTCGTGTCGTCAAAACTCTTGGTGGGACGGGAGCGGTATCTGACAACGTTAATGAACAGTTATGCCATATATCGCAGAACAACTAATTGTATTTTAATAAAATATGTTACTAAACGTATTTAATATTTTATGTATTTTAAAGGAATATTTATGGTTATTGATATTTCGGTACACACTCAGTGTTATATTCCAAGCATTTCACAAAGAATGAATCGAAGGAATCTATAGACAGAAAGAGAAAAAATACTCACAGGCAATAATTTAGGAACCAATTGTAATAAAGAGAATTATCGACAGTAATTAACACAGTACATAATGGGCGCCACAGAGCTTCTGGGTGACCACATGGTAGTCAAACAGTGCGCTGTTACCCTCGATAATAAATTCAAATAACCACTGCAACAATTATTATCTTACTTATTGAAAGACGTAGAACAAAATATACTCAAATATAACAGCTCTCAGTATATGAACTATATGTTTATATTGAGGTTTTGTCCTCCGCTCCGACGATGCCGCGTTGTGCCAGGTCATCTCTCATCTATTTTTAGTAACATCGACGAATGACGAACTATGCTATATACCCCAACATGTTCGAAAGGGTGTTTTACAGTAAATATACTGTTTGGCCTAAAATACCCTCATTTTACCATATATATATATATATATATATATATATATATATATATATATATATATATATATATATATATATATATATATATATATATATATATATATATATATATATATAAATAAATAATATAATATATTTTACGGTCTATGAGGACGCAACTGTTCATATTTTATTCATCTCAGAGGGGACCCCATAAACAAAGGATTAGTGGCTATCTTCTCTTAGTCAACTCTGAACATGGTTGAACTCTCAACCTGATTGATTATATTCTATGTAAATTAAAAAATGGAATTGGAATTATTGGAATTATGCTTCAAATTTGACCTTTTCTTTGCAATAAAACGTCTGAAAACTCAACTTGGAAATGCGAATATGAATTATGTTATTTAAAACTATTCTTATTTATATTTTTTTAATTAACACACTTTCGTAAACACGAGTAGTATATATCTGGAGGTTCACAGTACTGTATTCGTTGGTATAAGGTCAGTGTAGATCTCTAGTCCTTGTCACAACACGGAGTTAGGTAGGAGGGACGACTCAGCGCTGAGATGGAGCTTTACAGTGAAACAGAACGAGCGGAGGTTATGACTGTCTTCCGCCATATTAAGCCACTTTAGTGTATTTTCATGGGCTGTATATCACAAACTCTGCATAATATCACCAATTTAGGAATGTCTTCAGATTTCTTTCGTTCTCAACAGAATATGATTTGTATATGAAATTAAACATTGACTAAGATTTTTCATTCTCCAAGATTCTTACGCTCAATTTAATTCCAACTAACGGCAACAGGACATATATATTGACAATAAGACCTCTGGCATTCTGAACCTAATTTGCTACTCTCTTTGTGTCGTACCCAGCCAATCAGATACATTCTCCTGTCATGGGACATATTCAACGTAGAGAAAATTCAATAGAGCGACTCTTAAGATCAAAGGCACCGTCGGGTCGTGGCCTGGCATGCTTTCCAAGTGCCATAAACAATAATCTTACTGAGTGACTGGGAGGCAAGACTCAGTGTCTGCTGTGATGCGACCAACTGATCAATTCGCCGCGGTTATGATCTCATAATTTCACGCTATTAATCCCTTATTGCATGCTATAGGGGCAATAATTCAGGGGTGAGAGATTAATGGTGTCATCATATATGTAACTTACCTCTGTGATGGTCCTTGCTCAGCCAGACACGACACACCCCCTCCACACCCTCCAGTCAGCCACAACACACCCCTCCACACCCTCCAGCCAGCCACAACACACCCCTCCACACCCTCCAGCCAGCCACAACACACCCCTCCACACCCTCCAGCACACGACACACCCTCCACAGCCAGCCACAACCACAACACCCCTCCACCCTCCAGCCAGCCACACACCACACCCCCACCACCCCTCCACCACACCCCTCCACACCCTCCAGCCAGCCACAACACACCCCTCCACACCCTCCAGCCAGGCACGACACACCCCTCCACACCCTCCAGCCAGCCACAACACACCCCTCCACACCCTCCATCAGTCTATCTGCCTCACTTCATCTCGTCCAACATCTGTTACAGGAATGGGGCGAAGCAGAGAACTCCTCAAGCTTATCAACGTGTGGCCTCTACTGCACCAGCACCCGGCGGCCACTCGCGACACTTGCTGGAGAACTCTTGTCTCTTGGTGAAGGTGAGGCCCTCTGCCTTCACTGTAAGGTAAGACAAAAGTGAAACTAATTACTATTGTTTCATAATCCGTAGACTTCAAACCCTAAGTTTAATGTGCCAGCGTCACTTAAGATGACTGTATGTATGTTATAGGGAAGTCTGACTGATCGTGGGGTAATGCCAGTCTGGGCTTAGAGTCTTAACAGATCGTTAGGTAAATTATAAACAGGTGTACCGGACCACCACCCACCTACACTTAACTTGGGTGTACCGGACCACCACCCACCTACACTTAACTTGGGTGTACCGGACCACCACCCACCTACACTTAACTTGGGTGTACCGGACCACCACCCACCTACACTTAACTTGGGTGTACCGGACCACCACCCACCTACACTTAACTTGGGTGTACCGGACCACCACCCACCTACACCTTTTAACTCAGACCATACACCCCACCCACCACCCACCTACACTTAACTTGGGTGTACCGGACCACCACCCACCTACACTTAACTTGGGTGTACCGGACCACCACCCACCTACACTTTACTTGGGTGTACCGGACCACCACCCACCTACACGTAACTTACCTGAATGACAATAATCCCACCCCCGTAAGACTGGGGTGTAATAAAAACATTAAACTGCGCCACTTATCAGCACGGGTCACTGTGTTGGGTGACCACCAGTGGCTGCACAAGTTAAGGCTTATATGTTGTTTATTTGTCGTGTTGGAGAAAATATTATGCAAGTCATTAATTAAAATTACGTAGAATTTGATGCCTCGTGATACCTAACAATTACATTAACTCATCATATTAACACACTTTAGTTGTTGTTGAAAATGTTGTATATCGTTAAATAATTAGTATTTTTAAATATTTTACCCAACTCAGCCCATCTGTAATACCCTCAACAATTGCTCTATAACCCAGGAGGTCATTTATGGTAATACTGTACTCCATAAAGCAGCCAGCCATGCCCCCCTAACACATGGAGACTGTCTGTAAATTTTAAGTATTATCCTGGAAGACGTTCACATATAGCCAGCAGATATAACATGTGTGAAACGTGTTGATAAACCTGACAGCCATTATCCTGGTAAACCTGACAGCCATTATCCTGGTAAACCTGACAGCCATTATCCTGGTAAACCTGACAGCCATTATCCTGGTAAACCTGACAGCCATTATCCTGGTAAACCTGACAGCCATTATCCTGGTAAACCTGACAGCCATTATCCTGGTAAACCTGACAGCCATTATCCTGGTAAACCTGACAGCCATTATCCTGGTAAACCTGACAGCCATTATCCTGGTAAACCTGACAGCCATTATCCTGGTAAACCTGACAGCCATAGTTTTGTTGTTAGTATTGCTATTGTTACTTGTTGTCGTTAATGTTATTGGTGTATTTTTGTTAATCTAATTATTGTTGTTAGTGATTTTGTTGTTAGTATTATTGTTAATGTTTTATTATTGTTGTTGGTGGTGTATTTCTTGTCACACTTGTAGTTATTTTTTGTTATTGTTGATGAGGTTGTTAGTGTATTTTTTTGTTATTGTTGTAGTTAATGTTGTTGTTGTTGTTAATATGACGATTATTCATCCTCACTTAGCAATCTTCTGGCTAGTTTACTGTGCTTGTTCAGCTCTGCAACAGTTAATTTATAAGTATTCTATTCAACACTTAAGATAATGCATATACCCAGCCAGACTTGAGGCTTTTGTGTGTATGTTAGTTGGTGTGAATACAGGAATGGTTGTGTTGGAGAATGTGGTGGTGTATCAAGTGTTGTGTTGGAGGGATTGTTGGTGTGGTGGTGTATCAGAGTGAGGTGTTGCTTTATCTAGCGCACACACACACGCACACACACACACACACACACACACACACACCTGTTGTAATAATGATTCTGTTACCTTATTGAACTTATTATACAGTGGCTGTTGTGCGAGGTGAGGTTCCAACAATATCAGAGAGACTCGGATTATCTTCTCTCACCTCCATCGTAAATTGAAGTCTTAGCGGTGAAAAGATCATTATTGAGTGTCATACAAACCCTTGACAATAGAGGCGTCCATAAAACTACCCCCGGAAAATGACCCCAGATTACGAGTGTCGTGATTTTTTCGGTGGTTGGTTGAGAAAAATTTAAAAATAAAAACTCCCGTCACGTTATTTACAAGACTTTGAATGTCATTACCCGGATCAGAGTGGGTAACTTCCATCATCCAGGGTTTCATCGAGATTTTTATAAACAATTTTTTTCTTCTCCCCTCAGTACCCCATTCAAGGTGCTCACTTTCCACCCTCCCGTTATTTTCTTCTGCCTGTTGTGGGAACGGTTGAGGAGTAACACGTTTTCTATGTGTTTTAAGAAATGGGGAAAAAAAAAGATTATGTGTCATGTTGCCTCCGGGGTCACTGATGTGTGTTTGATGAGAGAAGGTCATGCATGGCCTCACGTTTCGCTAACACCTTTTACTGACCTTACACTAGTTGAAAGTTACAAACCTAACCTAACCTAAACTAACCTAAACCTTGTGATATTAAGCACTACTATATCTTTCTATATAATTATCCTCGTAAGAAATATGACTGACAATATCGTGACTTATGGCTTATTTATGACACTATGTCCATCATATATGTCTTTAATGATGTTCCTTATTGTGATTAGTTGATTTAGGGTTGTGTCTTCTTTTAAATATCTCGGTGTGTCTATCCCCCTGTACCTAACCTTCCATACAACAACTAACCCGACAATGTACTGATAGGTTAAAACCCCTTACATATGTAGCGGGGTACAACCCACATTATGGCGCTAATATCAGAATTGTGAAAACAATATACCTGGCTGTATAAGATCTCTGGTGGATTACCACGCACCAGCCCTGGTCCTTATTGAGAGGAAAGGCATTGACAAGCTCAAAAAAATGCAAAATAAAGCCCTTAGAATTATTTTAGGCTGTCCCATGAACACTAAGGTACTTAATATGAGGAAAGAACTCTGTATACCCGGTGTCAAAGATAGAATAATTGAAATCAACCTCATGATAGCCCTGAGGCTTTTGCGTGGTGATCCAGATAACATTGCTTCTAAGAAACTACTAGAATATATGAGTCATGAAACTGGTGAATCTAAATGGATCCAAACTACAGCTAAACATATGAGAATGTTTGGACTAGACCTTCTGTACAAAGCTGAGACACAACAGCGTTTCCTGCCACCCTGGCGGACAGTTCCCTTCGATATCACAACACCCACGTACTCACCTAAATGACTGACCACACATGATCCATATCTCCAACACACTGCCAAGGTGAGAGCTTGTGGCCACATACATAACCTGGAATAATCTGCATCATTCATTGCCATAATATCAATATCACTGGGGTCTGATAAACACCTTTTGTGGCCTCTACTCTGTAATCCTTTTTGCTCTACCGCTCACAGGATGAGTATGGGTGCACAATGAACTAACTGCTGTCCGCTGCAAAATTCAAATTTAAGCTTCACACAACCCACCATCACCCACCATCAGCTTCACACAACCCACCATCACCCACCATCGCCCACCATCACCCACCACCAGTACGTCCTTCCCCCAAAACATCGTCTGACACCATGCTATCAACTTATTCATGCATATTTCCGTTTCAGGGAGATACTAGTGTCTCCTATCGGGTGCTGGAGATAACCTTTGGAGAAATTTTTTGGAAATATTTACGTCTCACAGTGTTAGATAAAGATACTGGCGCCTCCTGAGAGTTGCTGGATATAAACTGAGGTAATTTAATGGAGATAATGGCGTCTTATAATATTTGGAGGTATTGGCGAGGGAGACAGAGATGGGAGGGCAGCGAGGGAGAGCATATTGTGTTTCCTCCCTCACCAACGTTTACTTAACCCGAAAGATATGGTAATGATAAAGAGTGTTGAGTATCAGTGTTGTGA